>NC_041395.2:140762890-141062890 GCF_900747795.2 Erpetoichthys calabaricus | reverse complement strand
CCCATCCATCCATTCATTTCCTGCCACTTATCTTGGTTCAGGTCATGGGGGAAGCAGCCTAAGCAAAGATGCCTAGACATCCCTATTCCCCCCAAAACCTTCTTCTACTCCTTTGGGGGGATATTGAGGCATTCCCAGGTCAGCCTAGAGATATAATCTCTCCTGTGTGTCCTTGGTCTGTCCCAAGGTCTCCTCCTAGTTGGACATGTCCAAAACATCTCCCCTGGGAGGCATCCAAATCAGAATAACTGGCTTCTTTAAATACAGAGGAACAATGCCTCTACTTTGATCTCCTTCCGAATATCTACACTTCTGAATGTATCTCTAAGGTTGAGCCTAGACATCCTTCAAAGGAAACTAATTTCTGCCACTTGTATTCATGATCTAGTTCTTTCGGTCACTAACCAAAGCTCATAACTATACTGTAGGTGAGGGTTGGAACATAGAGTGACAAGTAAATCAAGAGCTTCACCTTTCACTTCAGCTCCCTCTTCATCACAACTGACTTTGGCTATTGCTCTGACCTGCTTGTCAGTCCCCAGTTACCTTCTTCCTCCAGTCATGAATAAGATCCCAAGATACTTAAACTCTTCCACTTGAGGCAACACCTTATTCCCAACCCAGAGAGGGTGTTCCCCTCTTTTCCAGCTGAGAATCATGAGCTCACACTTGGAGGTACTGATCTTCACCACTTCAAATTTGGCTGCAGACCACCCCAGCGCATGTCTAAAGTTACAACCTGATGCACTCAGCAGAACCACATCATCTGTAAAAAGCAGAGATGTGACCCTGAGGCCTCCAAAGTGAACACCCTCCACTTCTTGACTGCTCCTAGGAATTCTGTCTATACAAATTATAAACCAATTCCATGAGAAAGGGAAGCCCTGGCAGAGCGCCACACCCATGGGGAACGAGTTGGATTTCCTGCTGGCAATGCAAACCAATTAAAGTCTGAAATCATGAAGACATTCTCAAAGTTTAGGTTTCTATCCAAACCCCAATAATCAGTAAGTGCAAAAAACACTGATCTTCATACGCTTTATTCAATGACACCATGGGTCATGGCTTTTATTCATTGACATCATGGGCCATGGCTTCTGGTTGTTCTACATGGCATTGTGGCTACCTATAGTACACAAGCTAAGTCCAAAATGACATTAAAATAAAAAATTATATATTTTTAAAATCTATAATGATTTGTTTTGCAAAACCAAACCTTAAATTTGAATTCTTCATATTCCAAAACCCCTAAAAAGAACATAAAATAAACACTAAATACATCTATAAAATATTAAAGAAAAAACAAAATTATTAACATGTTCAATGAAGTGCCTCCTGGATTCTGCTGTAAATGCACTTCCCCTTACCTTGCAATAGATTTAAGGATATAATTCATTTAACTGAAAAATACTGAAGAATCAACATGAGGATTTTAAAAATGTGAATGTAGGTCATTATAAACCTTTTTTGGTCAAGATTAAAGAGTTTTCATTTCCCTTAACCTGTCAGTGCATGTTATACCTTTAGTACAGTATAGAGAGGCAGCTGTTTGTTCTTCATTGCACAGCATCTAGAGCTGATATATTTTTCTTTTTGTTTTGAAAAATGGAAACCACAATTACACTTGCTGCTCCAGTTGCAGCATAACTTGTTCATAATAGATTTTGAGCATCAGGTTCCCTTGATTTAGATTTAACAGTATTTGCAATACAACTTAACTTTAACTTGCGTTAAAGTAAATTAATGTATCTTCCTTTATGTTAGTGAGGCTCATCACAAATTTAAAATTATTGCTGCTTTTGTCTATGTGCAGTATTTTGCACTTCAAACCTTCTACTCCTTCTAGTTTTGAAGATTGTGACTTCTTTTTGCTGCATCCTCTGTATTTGCTATCCCACCAGGTTGGGTGTGATCTGCAAATTCCACAAGTTTAATAACTGTAATAAAATATTAATAGCAGTTTTAAAAAGTAACATTCCCAGTGTAAACCCCTGAGGGACTTTGCTGATCACTTCATCTGATGTTGAAGTCATCAGTAAAATTGCCCTCTTATCTGTATACTTTGTGTCTGACCAATAAACCATGTTGTTTGGAAGTTTCATCTGATAGTTTCTACTATCAGAATTCATCTCCTTAAACATAAAGAACAAATTCTGATTCATTTTGTCAGTCCAACACATATTGCAATCAATTATTTGTAAACATCTCATAGAGCTCACAGACTACAACATTATGGAAACATTTCTCTGTACCTGTAGCTGCTGGGTACCCTTCTCTGGGTTATAGAGCCTCAACATGCAATTCATTAAACACCCCTGTCACGTTCTTTTTGAATTACAGTGGGCATAGTGGTGATGCGTCACCCTCTCCCCTAGCTCTTTCAAAGAACATATGTCACATTGTCTCAACAGCTGATAACTCTAATCAAAGGTCACTTTGTCTCATTTGAAATTTTAAACCAATTGTATGTTGTTTTCAAAAATGTTTCTCCATTCATCTAAACATCTAGCATTTGCTTTAGTGATTTAAATCATATTAACATGTTCTGGAGAGGTTGCTAAGCAATGGTCCTCTGCCACATTCAGTTTTGTTCTTATCAAGCTCAGTATGAAAGGAAGTGTGTAGGCAAAAGACATTGCTATGACTTCTGCATGTCATTTAATAGTGTGCCTCTGTTTGATTTCAAAGATACTGGAATTTTTTCTCAAATCTGAGATTGTATACAGTACCTCTAGAAATATACATACCAGGTCATGCTGTGTGGAGTTTGATCAAATGGGTTTTTCTCACAAATACTCAATTTTTCCGTTTGGTTAATCTGTGATTAAGTGAACGGGAATGTGTCCATGAGTGAGCAAAGTCCATAATGGGCTAGCATCCCATCCAGCACTGGAATGTACCTAATTCTGCTGCAATAGGCTGTGGCTATTATGTCTAGAAATGTAATGTATTACTTTTCTAACACTTGTGGTCACATACATACACTTGGGCAATAATTTCTGGGCTCATCAAGTGGTAATTTTATTCTGAGTCAGGGGTTGGCTCTGTCACTTAGATGTTTGTCTGTCAGTCTTCCATTCTGCAAAAAACATTTTGATGTCACTTCCGCCTTTCAACCTCCTGAACCCACCTCTTCTACCTGTCTCACTTGGTAACCAGCTCCACCGCCATTTTGAAGTCAATGAATGGTGGACTCCCATCTGAAAAAGACATCTCACATTTCATTGTGTTTTTTTAACAAATTATTTTCAGTTACACAAGGATCACCTTCAGATACCCCAACTCTTCACAATCTCTTTGTCTCTTCGTTTTACAACTTGGTATACTAGTTTGACCTCATTTCTATTTTTCCCCTCAGTTGTGTCACCAGAATGCATACTAGCAACCCTTTATACTGAAAGGGTCTTGCACTGTGTAATGTTAAGTTCATTTTTTTAAGTGTTCAAATTACAGTGTAGATTGCTCCTATTATTGAAGAGTACAATCTAAGGAGGTCCTAGGATGAACAATAACGGATCACTCAGATCAAGAGGCTGGATGTATTAAAGCACCAACTCTTCTTGAACAATTGGACTGTGAAATACGTAACAACCACTGTTTACTGTAAAATGATTTCACAGCTTCTACAAACCATTTAGCAGTGCAGTGGGAAGTCAACCAACCTCAACAACACACCATGACAGATACCACAAGCCACTGTGTATTCTTCAATTTTTGGTTCAGGCAAGCACCAGGGAAAGTGAGCCGCATGTCAAAAAATTGTAGCTATTTTCAAATTTCAGCCTTGGTCATTTTGATTGCTTAAGGCAAAGATTTCTTAGCTTATTTCCTGATGTCTTCTATAGTTGTATCTCACTGTAATAAACATTCTAGAGAAAATTAAATGTAATTCAAAACATATGTTGAGGACTCAGGGTGAAACAGAGACGCTTTAATACTTTTAGTGTTTTTTTTTTACTGTTTATGAAATGGTCTCTCTTAGGAGTTAAAACGGCATGTCCACCTGTCAGAACCTGGGAACTTGGTTTGTTCATCGGATGCAACTGTTTAACTGTTTAAATAACACAGATCTGACTGTCCTTTTCTTCTTAATGTTAAATCCTCAATATTTTTCATCAGGTATGGCATTAAAAAGCAAGAATTTCCACTTGCAGAGCCACAGCACCATATGTCATTTCAGATCTAAGGCAGCATCAGGACATACTTTAGAAGATGACTTTCAGAAGTTTCGGAGGATCTTGGCAAAGCACAAAAGTAGCGATATGTCATGGACCCGTTCAAAAATTAAGCGATACAAATGAGAAGGGAAAACAGTACATCAAGCCAAATAAAATGCATCATTGTGAAGTTGGGAGGGTTTCTGCCATCACATAGATCAAACTAAACAATACAGATCATTTCTGTAAAATACACTTTTTTTTTTTTTTAATTTTATTGAAATCGCACAACACTCCATACAAATAGATCAATTTTACGAGAATAGGATTGAAAAACAAATCAACCCCCACCCCTGAGAAAGAGAGCATGGGCAGCAGAATAAAACTTAAACCTAGTAAAAAATAAATTAATAAGTGAATATAGATAAATGGTGAAGAAAAAGAAATAAAAGAGAATAGGGAGAGATTCTGCTTCCTCGGTGCTTTAAAAGCTTATTCTAAAATGTTATTGATTAGATCCTGCCAGGTTTTGAAAAATTTCTGCACAGATACTCTAAGTGAGAATTTGATTTTTCCCAATTTCAAATAATATAAAACATCAGTTACCCACTGACTTAAAAGAGGAGAGTTAGGATTCTTCCAGTTGAGCATGATAAGTCTACATGCCAGTAGTGTAGTAAGGTCAATCACAATTTGTTTGTCCTTCTCCACTTTAAGCCCATCTGGAAGAACACCAAACACAGCTGTTAGTGGATTAGGAGGGAGTGTGACACCAAGGCTGTCTGAAAGGCACTTAAAGATTTTGGTCCAGAATGATGTTAATTTGGTGCAGGCCCAAAACATGTGACCCAGTGAGGCTGGAACTTGATTGCAGCGTTTGCAGGTTGGATCTTGCCCTGGAAACATTTTGGACAATTTTAAGTGAGATAGATGTGCTCGATATATAATTTTTAGTTGAATAATTGTATGCTTTGCGCATATGGAGCTCGAGTGAATTCTCTGCATTGCTACCTTCCACTCCTTTTCTGAAATGTTGAGTGAGAGATCCTTTTCCCATTGTCCTCTTGGATCTTTGAAAGGGAGGGACTGTAAAATGGTTCTATATATTGCAGAGATGCTATCTAAGTCCTTGAAACTGATGAATATATTTTCCAGCATAGAGGGAGGTGGAAGGTGAATAAAAGTTCTGCTTAAAAAAGTTTCTAATTTGAAGATAGTGAAAGAAATCTGTTGCTGGAAAGTTAAATTTAGAATGTAATTATTCATAGGATGCAAAGACGTTGTCTATGTACAGATCTCTAAGTGATTTAATCCCAAATGTTTTTCCGGATATTAAAAACTGCATATGTTTGCGAGGGTTGAAAAAGGTGGTTCTCGTGCAGAGGTGCCACCAATAAAAGATTCTCTATCTTAAAATGTTTCCTACATTGGTTCCATATTCTGAGTGAGTGAAGCACTATTGGCGATAATTTGCATTTATTGGGGTGCAAAGCAAGGAATATAAATAGGAACTGCAGGATTCTATTTCTATTGCAGACCAAGCCTGCATATGTTCATCTATTTGTGTCAATGTCCAGGTTTTAATATGTTGTATGATTGCTGCCTAGTAGTAAAACTGAAAGTCAGGTAGAGCCATGCCACCTTCTGCCTTTGGCCTTTGTAGGGTCGCTCTATGGATACGTGAATGTTTTTGAATTCCAAATAAATGTGGTTATGGTTGAAACTAATTTCTTAAAGAATGATTTATTGATATATATTAGAATATTTTGAAATAAAAAGAGAAGCTTAGGGAGGATATTCATCTTAACGTGTTAATTCTTCCGGCTAAAGTGAGATGAAGGGTTGCCCATCTACGCAAGTCTTGCTTGATTTTTTCCATACAGACAGCAAAATTTTGTTGATAAAGAGCTTTATGTTTACTTGTGATGTTTACCCCTAGATATCTGAACTGATCTGCGATGATAAAAGGGAAGGTGTCCAATCTAATATTGTGTGCTTGAGAATTCACTGGAAAGAACACATTTTTAGTCAAATTAATTTTGAGACCAGAAATCTTTTGAAATTCTGTTAGTGCTGTTAGGACTGCAGGCACAGTATTTTGTGGGTCTGATATATACAGTATCATATCATCTGCATATAGAGAAATTTTATGTTCAACTCCTTCTCTGATAATCCCCTTTATCTCATAAGCATTTTGACAGTGAACTGCCAGCGGCTCAATGGCGATTGCAAAAAGTAATGGTGACAAGGGCCATCCTTGTCTGATACCATGTTCTAGTTTAAAGTAGTCTGAATTAATGTTGTTAATACAAACTGAAGCTTCTGGATTGGTATACAGTAGTTTGATCCATGCACAAATGTTTGGGCCAAACCCAAATTTCTCCAATGTAGTAAAAAGGTAGTTCCATTCAATCATATCAAATGCTTTTTCTGCATCCAAGGATAATAAAATCTCTGAGATGTTTGACTTTGCAGGTGAGTATATTACATTAAACAGGCATCAAAGATTGGATGCTAAATGTCGGCCTTTAATAAATCCAGTTTGATCTTGTGACATTACTGAAGGCAGCATTTTCTCCATCCTTGTAGCTAGGACTTTGGAGAGTATCTTAACATCATTATTCAGAAGTGAAATTGGTCTGTATGATGCACATTGTAATACATACTTATTTTGTTTAGGAAAGACGGTGATTAATGCTTAACAAAAACTTTGAGGTAAAATTTTATTGTCTCTAGCTTCTGTGAATGTTGCTAATAGGAGGGGAGCTAGCTGAGTGGAGAACTTCTTATAAAATTCGTCAGCGTAGCCATCAGGGCCTGCTGCTTTACCACTCTGAAGTGACTTTATAGCATCTAATAATTCTGATAGTGCCAATGATTTTTCCTCTATTTGCGGTATCTCTAATGCAACCAGAAATGCATTAGATTGTGTCTTGTCTTCTTTAAACTCAGTAGAATATAAGGATTTATAGTAGTCTATAAATGTGTGCATTATATTTTTATGGTCAATGATTGTGTTTCTGTTTGTGTTGGTAATTGCTGGGATTGCATTGCGAACTTCTTGCTTGTGGATTTGTTGAGCTAAAAGCTTATGTTCATACTAATGATGTCTTGATTTAAAGTATTCCCGGCTCGCGAGAAGTAGGTGAAAGTGTGGACTGTGAGGCCTTTTCCAGTTTCAAGTGATCTTCTCCAATCGACGAGCTATCGTGACCTGCATCATTTGCACATTCGCTCCCATTTTCGCTCTCAACAGGAGACGATGCAGCGAACCGTGGTCTAGAGGAGTCTGGGCTTTCACCTCTCTGTTCCAGGTCAGTCTCTGGTAGGCCGTACCTTGAACTTGAACTTGGACTTGCTTGTCTAGGCTTGGATGTAGCTTTAGGTTTCTTTTCCGATTCTTTCTGACCACCTTTCTTGCCGACCATGTTTATATATGCTTGCATATATTGTAATAGAACTCTCAGGTTGGATAAATGCAGGATACCTTGGGAAAATAAGAAATAATAACACTGCTGCTGACGGAGCTCAGCTTCAGACGTCCATCTCCCACAACGGACGAGACCAACTTTTTTTTGTAAAATACACTATTAACATTTACCTTGTGTTCAGGTCTGTGGGAACCATTTACCATGTTGACAAAGTTAAAATCATTAGGAATTGTTATTGAAAATGGTTTTTCGTTTACATCCATGAACACATAAATCCTAAGCAGCTGGACGGACAGAGAGGATAAACTAAAAGAAGGGGCAGAATGTCAGTTCTGTTTAATGTCTTCCTAAATGAATGGATTAAAAAAAAATAGGAGTCAGCTGATCTCATTAATTTCGGGAGGTCATGACATTCTGCCCCTTCTTTCGGTTTACCCACTCTGTCTGCCAGGCTGCTCAGGATTTGTGTTTGTATCAGAAATTATGTTATTTGTTCAAGATATTTTTTAGTAGTATTAGTTGTACTTTAGTCTGGATTATTGTCTTTTATTCTATTTGAATGCTTTATAAATAAATAGTATTATTAGTATTTTTATTTTTTCTTTTGGTGACCTGTCATTTATAACAACTACTAAAGAAATTCAGTATAAGGCAATTAATATATGGCACAGTGAGGTGTAGAATATGTATTGCCGTTTTTAAGATGGGACAGCTCATTTATCAATGCAGTGAAGAAAATACATTGTTTTAGAATATAATTGAACACAGGAGCGTCACAAGTATGACACCATAAAGCTATTTGTGACATTGCAAGTCTCACTTCCGAGGAACTACTTTGTCACGGCATTTTATAAGCAGCAAACATTAGTATTTCCTAAAAACCTAGAAATAGCCATTAAACTGGTGATGATGATGATGATGAAATAGCAAAGAATTATATTCTGTGTAATATGCTGAAAATATTATTCTAATTACTAATCATGAGAAGACATAGTCATAATACACAAAGGTTTTACAAAGTCTTTGGCAAATCAGTGCAAACAAGAGCACAATGATTAGGCTAAAGCAGAGTCACAGACAAAACCAGCATGAGCAAAATGGGCCAAAAGTGCCAGAATAAGTGGAGCATCAAAACTATAACAGAGGAGAAACACACTCACTAGACCAGAGATGGTGAGGAAAAAATTAGCTTCAGGTAATGGCAAAGGTTAGCTCTAAAATCCAGATGGCTAGGCTTCAGAAGATTGAACCACATATGCTATCACCAAGCATCAAAAAATCTTACTGACATCAAAGGACATGACCAAGAGCATGAATAAAATCATAATATGACAATTCTGAAAGTCAGTAAATTTGAAGCATCAGAAAAATGATATGCTCACAACGTTTAGGTTTTGTCAAAGCTATAGCAGCAGCATTTCTGTTTGCTCACTAAAGTATTATCAGGAATAAAGTTGAGAAGAGAGATTGTCAGTAAACCCTCTGAGCTTAATGAAGTCATAGTTCAGGTCTCCTACATTAGTGGTTATTGAAATTTATGAGCTAAGGCTGGTCACAGAAACTTTTACTGTATTGCCCCTCCAAAGTAGCAGAATACTGTAAAACAGCTGTAGAGCTGACCATGGGCTTTTACATAATTTGATAAGAAATAAATGATATGGGATAAATTCAGCTACCATATCTAAAGAAATTGGCAGAGTAAAGGCACCAGGATGCTAAACTAGAATGATAACGAAACAGGCAAAATCTCAGTTAAAAAGAGGCCAGTACTCATTCGTCAACGACTGTTCACAATGCAGATACATTGCAATGCAAATCTCTGGCACACTTAATTTCTATTTTAAATGTATCTTATTTATTTCCTGTCTTCTGCATTAATGTCCCAGTAAACTTATTTTTCTTTGCTTTACAAATTTTTTATGCACAGTACTACATATCTGATTCTAGGATTCTACAGGATGGTGTTCAGCAGATATGTTATTTCCAGTAACCTATCTGTTCAAAGTGCTTCCTATTGGAAGAATGTAGCAGATCTGGATAAACCTCCTAATTCTTCACGTTTCAACTAATCTACATGTTAAGCTGTGGAATTCTCCTGATTTACAACTGTACCTAACTAAAGAAGGGTCTCCACTTACTTTCCCAAAACCTGCTCTCTCTCTGAATTCGTCCCACTCTGCCAAACATCTCCTTTCTCTGCCCTGCCGCCAGTAATTTTATCTGTTTCACAGGCCTTTCCTTTAGAATTTTCCAATTAATTTTCTCTTTTAGTATCATGCACAGATCTGAAACTCTCATAATTTAAAATGACGTATTTTCATAGCACATGGGCTACAGCTTTGCATATTAAGTTCACCATGCAAAAAAAAAATGTATGTTTTCCAAGTTTGCATCTCTCCTTAAATTTTGTAAGGTATCAAGCATACCTGGACATAGCCTTTAAAGAAGAAAGCTCTCTCAGGTTCTCTCTGACCTTCCTGCGGTTTTAAAAATACAAAATGGTTCCATCCATCAGCAACAGTGATATTGTGCTGCCATTGTCAACTTAAGAAAATCTGCAGTACTCCAGCCAGTCCTCAGTCTGATTGGCTACAAACTTTACCAAAGCAACAGGCCCTAGAACAGAATCTGCCTCTCTTAGATGTTCCCATTTGTGACACTGGCGCAGTGTACTCTCACTGCTAGCATAGTAGTCATCTTAAGCATTTCAGCAAGAGATCTACACACTTGATATCCCGTTGCCGGTGGGGATGCTATTTACAGCATCAGAGAGACACAGAAAAGAACCTCATTCTTAACTAATCTTTTGCTGTTTTGCTTCATCACACTGTCTAATCCTTTTGCAAGCTTTGTTTTTATTATCATTTTGGATTCCCTATAGATGCTTAGAGGTCACTGACATTTTGACCTTCTGCAGTATATATTGATAATTAACTGATCTAAATTTTCTTCATTTTCTTCATTCTGAATTAGGCATGCTAAAACTGATTTTCTGGAAGAGGCTTCTGTGTCTGTTAAAACTTCCATCAGTTCTAAATTTATATGATACTCTTCCTAAATTTTCTTTATTACCAGCAGCATACACAGAGTAGTATCAGAGATGGACAAATGGATGGACAGCAATGACTTTCTTTTCCATTATTCCTCTGAAAATGGACCCTAGGACACATTTCTCCTTTTTGACCTTCGGGTGGCATCACAGAGCTCCAAACCCCAGACTACTACAACACCACAGACACAGGTCTGGGTTCAAATGTAAGATTGATTATAACCCAAATGCCATTACCAGGCTTCTTTTCTAAGGTTTCAGAAGGAAAAGTGCAATATTAATCTCTTCTCTCACCCTCTTTCTTTCTTCTTTCCTCCACTCCTCACAGGCAAGCTTTGTCCTTTTCTACACACCTCCAACTCACCTGGTTGAGGCAGAAAGGTTCTTTTTATCTGCGACTCAGGAATACTTCTAGTGCCAGGACACTGCCTGCAGGAAGCACTTGTGGGTCAATTGAAGTCCCATAAAGTACAGTAGATGTTACAAACTCCCGCAGTACCCCCAACAGGGCTGATCCACAAAACTACAATTCCCAGGATAGGTGTCCGAATGGGTACCAAATCCCAGGGATGCAGCCCTCTAACATATTGGGGGAGCCAATAGTCAGAGTGGATTTCTTCCCCATTGTCTCACCATTATACTGGCCTCCCAGCCACGTAAGGGTCTTTGTTCCATCCCAGCCAAGAGAATACCGTATTCACTTCTACATAGGCATATCTTGCCAGCCTCTTAGCCAAGATTGGGCATTTCTCCCCTTTCTTCTTGTTCCTCTAGTTACTTGGCCTTCTGGCAAGGTAAGGAACCTCAAACAATCCTGGAAGGGACGCCCGCCTAACATGGTGTCTATCACACCTTATATGTTGACAGGTCACATGTCCCTCACTACTAGTTTACATGTGATTTTCATTTCATTCTTAACAAGTCCTGTTTACCTACTCAACTATTCACAATTCACGCTTTCTGTATATTTACTGCTAATGCAGAAGTTTCTATGGGAGGTCCATGATACACGATTAAAACACATGCAGTATTGAACGTGGAGAGCGCTTTGAGTAGTGAGAAAAGTGCTATATAAATGTAAAAGAATTATTATTATGTATGTAATGTCAGGCATATCATACATTTATTTTTAAGGTCAACAAAAAATGGATAAAATATTCCTCTCATAAGGTTTTTGGGCTACTTTGAGTGTTCATCAGGCAGCTCCCACTTTGGAAAACTGAACAATTTCAGCCACATTCTTATTCATTTTTTACTCAATTGAATTATATTTTTAAAGGATAGCTCAATGACAGAGCAGCACCATGTTCCATTAAACTCAAACTATTTATGTCAGGTGCAACAACCCCCTCTTCATTTTATTTAATTGAAAAAGTTCCTCCATCACTAAGAAGCAAAGTGAGCCTAGAATGACATGACTCACAACAACCAGATAATCAGCTCTACCACTTCTTCATTCAGAGAATCTGCTAAATTCTCAGTCATTCCATTCTTCTTCCTGAATTCCACACTCTGGAGTATTTTTAACAGTCCTCCATGGTTAGGTTTAGGTTTAGGTTTCTTTATTTAGTCATGTTTACACAGGAAAACATGAAATTTGCCTTCTCAGTTGCATCTAATGACAGGTAACAGACAGAATGAAATAAAACAGACAAATAGAAATAAGAAAGGTTAAGGTAAGGCAGTTAGATAAAACATATTTACACATAATTTTAAGGTCAAGGAGAGTGTGCAGTGTCACAGTCTGAGCATTGTCAAGGAAGTGCAAATAGGGGACATCTTAAAGGATCTCAGCAGGTAAGCAATACCACCATGAGGTGAGAGGGGGCACCCTTTCCAACTGAAGCTCCTTTTCCCTCTGCAGTTCTATGGGATTACTGCTGTGAGGACAAATAGCATCCCCCCTTCCAGGTCTTTTTGGACTCGCTACTATTACAGATAGAGCTCCTATCTGAAAACGTTTTCTTTTAACTTTTTTTTGTGATTTCTTTTTATTGACGGCAAAGGTCATAGTTTTTTATCTTTAATATATTTTTTCCATACTTTATCTATTTTGCCATCATGAAATTGGAATTGCCTGGTTGGTAATTCACCTCTTTGTGCTGGTTAACCCTCTTATTTATTACAACATGTTTAAGATGGTCGCTACTAGACCCAAAAAAAACACAAATAATTTGATAAAATGTATGAAAAAAATGGTAAAAGTCAATAATCACTTATTTTGAATTTCTTTTGTATTTTTTTTAACTTTCATTCAAAGGCAGTATATTGATTTTGAGAGGAGTGTGGAGCTTTCCAAAGTCTGTTATCTGGGTCAGGTCTCAGGTTTTTCAAGATCAGTTACTCAAATGCTCAAGTTACTTAATTAACTGTACAAATGTGGCACTTCGAGCTCTCCCTAAATATTTAAAGTTAAGCTCAGTGTAATTTGGTCAAGCACTTTAACATTTCCATAAAGAAAATGAATCCTTCAGTTTTTTGTTTTATATAGTGCCTTTCATAGCACACGTTATCAAATGAAGCATTAACAGTGCATCATGAAATAGCAAGACTATACACCACTGAAGCAGGAATTAGAAAATAAAAATCAAGTGTAAACAAGTATGTGTATGGTTACTTATGTTCTGGTAATCAATTATTTAATCATTCTGGCATGGAAATGTTCTCTCCAGCATAATTAGAGATTAATGTGGTAGCATAAGACACAATGGGTGCTTCTTTGTTACTTACATATGGTGTATATTTGATATTTGATATCGCTCTATTGATTTTAGCTCTTTCAGTCTTCCATAATCTGTACCCATGTTATAAAATTCAGGGGCCATTGCATATCCAGCAGTAAGAGTACATTTTTGCATACCTCCATTTTGCTCACACCGGGGGTTATTTTCATTCAAAGGTAAACAGAACAATGCTGTGATTGCTAGCACTTCATAACTCCAAGGACTTGAGTTCACTCCCAGTCCTGGTCATGGACTACACCAAGGCTTTCTTCAGGTATTTCACTTTCCTCCCCATCACAAAAATGTAAGTGGTATGGTATGTGCAAACATGAGAGTGTGTCCAAGAGTGTGCTGTGAGAAATACGAGAATTCACAATGGTTTAGCTACAGTACTGAGCCAACATCCTTTGGCGAATTTCAGCAGGTTACACTCCCTCCGCCCAAAGAACTCTCACTACAAGGCATTGTTGAAAAATGCTGCAATTCCATAGTGGAGCATTTAGGTTGATTTGACCACAAACCAGTATTTTCAGAAGATTTTTAATAAAGAACATCAGTGTCATTTTTGGCCAAGGAAATTCAGGTGGGGATGCACAGACTTGTGAAAATTGCTTTTAGCAGTGGCAGCACCATCCTAAGAAGATGTGAGAGAGAAGCTGTAAGAGAGAAAGAGGTCAAGTATTTAAACAGCAGAACAGCTTAAATTAATTGGGCTAGGTATGCATGCTGTTGGGAATTTGATCTTGAGAGAATTTATGGTGTAGCGGGTCCACAGCTCACGTCCAAAAGGCCACTTTTAAATTAAATAATCACTGCACTCACAGCTTAGCGAGGGGACGTGGTGTGTATGTAGCCTAGAGGTTCCTGGGGAGTTCGTGATGTGGGTGGTTCTTACTGAAGTGCACAGATGAGGAGTCGTCCACATCCGTAATTGTTTCCGGGAGCTGCTGATTGCCACAGCTGATCCACGTCCCCGTGATATAAAGAAGTGCGAGGCTGCTAGTAGGGGGGAAAAAAGAAAGAAAGAGACAGAGGTTGCAGGGAAGAAGGCGGCAGGAAGTAGGGAGAGGATAGCCGGTGCGAGAGAGAGAGAAAGAGAGCAAGAAAGAAAGCAGTCGCTCCAGCTGAGCGATCACAGAGCTGGAGTGACCGGTATTGAAGACGACTGGCCATCGAAAGGCAGCGGAAGTTGTGGAGGCTTTGCGTCTCGGTCCGGATGGAGCCTGACGTAGTCAGGGATCGGAGGGCTACCAGACCAGTGTGGAAGGCAGCTGCACCTGCAGGTATAGGGCGACTCCCCTGTTGCGAAGCCCGATGGGAGAAGCAGGGGAGCCACCAGGTAGAAAGAAGGCACTGTGCTTTGGATTTTTTTTAAAGAGACTGCTTCAGCCATTGTTTTAACCTCGTTGTTTTAAAGGATTGTTTTTTTTCTATATTGTGTTTTTTTTAACCTCCACCCTTTTCACTTGTTTTTATGGATTATTTATTTAAAGATATGAAGCACTGCACTATTTATTTGAACACTTGTTTTGTTGGTTTTTAATAAAAGCACTTGGCACTTTTGCACCATCCTCTTCCTTCATTGTTGTGCCTCACTGCCTAACTCATCGGTGACATTACCGACTGTGCCGGGTTCAAGGGCTCCTAGAAGCTGAATGGGAACCTGCCTCATCACAGAATCCTGGCTTGGATCAGTTCACTTCACAGAGTTAGGAGAATTGAGTGCAGATGGTGTTGCTTTTGACCGCAAGTGAATGGTGTAAGGGGAGCCCAGAGGTATAAATATGTTGGCAGGGGCCATGGTAGAGAAAAGATCATTTAAGCCACATGTAAGAAGCCATGAAAGATCAGTCACATTAGGGAGACATGGTGTTTTAAAATGCATTAACCTACAGGCATCAATGAGGATAAAACATCACCCAAATAATACCATTAAAGAGAAAAGAAAAATCACAGAAGATGAAGATCTAAAAACATATTGTCATATAGTACAATCACCAAAGGACAGTATTAAACAATAACATCAACACCGAAAGCAGAACTGCAAATGAATATTCATCAATCAAGTCACAAAAAAAATAAATTACTCAATGGATTGCTTAAAAAGACTGTTTCAAGCTCCCAAGGTGGAAATGAAAAGGTTCAGGTTCTACACGTGCACACATGAGCAAAGGTACACCAAGTAAACCAGAATGTCAATGGGCCTGCCCAATGCAGCCTTGAAACAGGATAGGGGCAACATGCACAAAGAAAATATCACATACTCCAAAAAGAAATAGACGAGAAACCGCACTAAGCATATCAAAAGTGTCAATAACTGTTT
Organism: Erpetoichthys calabaricus; assembly: GCF_900747795.2. NCBI lineage: Eukaryota > Metazoa > Chordata > Cladistia > Polypteriformes > Polypteridae > Erpetoichthys > Erpetoichthys calabaricus. The sequence goes on along the minus strand of NC_041395.2, from coordinate 141,047,207 downwards.
ACGATGATCACATTCAGTTTGTAATAAACATTTCAACAAATACTGTATGATAAATTAATTGTGGTTACTGTTTATTAAATTTTTACTCAACAGCACCATCTGCTGAACAATGGGTGGCAGTGCCTCCTTGCCCTAAATGCAGAGACCTTACTAAAGGATTCATATTTTAATAGATCATAACTTTCTATTTTGAACATTCTGTTGCTAAAGGATCTGACTGACCAATTTAAACGGACTGACATCAACAATCATAACTATTTTGAGTCAGCTTGGTGAACTAAAAACACACATAGAATAAGTTACCAAGTTGTGTGGTAGATAGTAGGACTTTATGAACCTTCAAAACCGGCTTGGTGTTATTTTGTGGATAGGACTGATGAGCTTTGTTGGGCTGAATGGCCTGTTCTCATCTATATTTTTCTAATGCTTCTAACTGTAAATATATGTGTCTTGTCTGTAACTTTTTTTTTTTTTTTTTTTAAAGAGTTGCTTGTGATAGGCAATCACATATGTTGTATCTCACATTTGCTTAACTTCTTGATCTCCCCTTCCTTTTTTAACAACATCATACATTTAATGTAGCCATTTCTCTGAAGCCTAGTGATCATTAATCAAGATGTTTACGTTGGCTGTTCACACCTTCCGGGACACATCTAAAAAGTCAGCATTCTTTGATTCTTATGCTTTTTGGGTTTCTGGATCGTTTTTTCTTGTGACATTTGGACACAAATGTCCACTCTGGTCTCTTGTTCTTGTATTTAAACCAAGCCAAGTACTGAGCTTTACCTGGCATTGCCTCAGTGTTCCTTCCAAATACTAATGTTGCTGAAAGGGAACAAATTTCTCAACAAAAGTTCAATCATATTTCTCATTGAATCCTCACCTCACTTTGTTGAGAAATATTCTATTCTATAGACAACCTTCTATTGACTAGCAATATAACAAAACATTGCCCTTAAGATGATTTTTAAATCCCTATCCTGTAGATCCAAATGATTTTTCAATCCATCCAAGGTACTTTGGCATAATATGTGCATCCTAGCACTAAATGTCAAATCAGGCTCAATTACACTCATTTAGAGTTTATAGATCTTACACACATCCAAAAATTGCATCCTCATCATTTTCATTCTGTTTTCCTTGGCAGTACACTCAGCTAGACTTAATAGGGTGGGAATCGTCCTCCAGTTTCTCCTTGGAACTCCCAGATACTGCCAGACCAGCTGAGTAACAGAATCCCCCAGCATGTCTCTAGTGTGTCCTTCACTCTTTTCCATTGAGACATGCCTCATACACCATCCATGGGAAGGGACTGGGAGCATTCTAACTTCATGTGCAAACCACATGCACTGGCACCTGTTAGCCCAAAAAAGCAGCAGTTCTACTCTGAGGTCCTCACTGTGTATTAACTTCATTTTAGCTGTTTGTACTCTCTTTCTTTCAGTTTCAAGAGCTTGTGACCATAGGTGAGGAAGGAGATACGGAGTAACTAATAAGATGTTAGGTTTGTCCATGGACTTTAGCTCACATTTCATCACCATGGTATAAACATTGACAAATATGCTGCTGTTGAGCCAATTAATTCATCAATCACATCTATCGTCACTCATGAAGAAGACCTCGAATTACATGAATTTCTTCACGTTTGGTATCTGCTCACCACTTACCGGCTTGGGAGAAGCCACTCTTTTCCAGAAGATGATCAGGAGATTGTTTTTAGAGGAGATAATTACCATCAAAACTTTATCACACTCTGTTGCAAATCATTGCTGTCTGCACCAGAGATCATACTCTAATCAGACAAAGAAGACATCATCAATTACACACAGCAGAGGTGCAACCCTTATGTTCAGAAACTGACCAGTCTCCAAACCTCCACTGCTCAATGATAACCTGTGCATAAAAATCATGGTAGCACCATCCACACAATAACACAGGGTACAGGGTCATTAACATGTAGACTGATTTTAAAACTCTGCTGACCCCCAAGCATATATACTAGGACAAATATAGTTGAACTTGGTGGAACTGATGATTCAAAAGTGCTGTCACAGTACTCTGACAGCATTTCTGCCTTGTGTGGTTATGTTACCATACCAAAATCTGAAGCCACTAGCAATACAGCGTCTTTGGTAAAGTGACAAAAATATGTAACAATACCTCTGTTAATGAAGTAAATGTGTCCTCAATGCTGCTACCACCACTCTTTTCCTCCAAGGTTCCATCTATGCAGCTCCAATCGCTCTCATCTACTTCATTACCTTCCTGCACATTCACACTGCTGGCTGTGCCTCATATATCACTGGGGGTCAGAAGTACTTACTTTTCCCAACTCCATGAACCAATCCAACCCAGGATCCTTAAGGAGATGCGCTTTTAGCCACATACCCAGGCCAACTGATTTTAGCAGAGTAAATATGCCTATTGCCTGTAGGGTAAGTGCTCTCTCTCGCCATGATGCCACTTCCATGCTCTGCACCAGCTCCATTCCTGGCCAGGTGCTAACCCCAATGATTCTCATATATAACGTTTCTTCTCTCTGATTCCTACTGCGTTTATAATATGCATTTTTTTTTCTAAAGATAGTGTTTTTCAATTTGTGACATCCTGGGAAAATTATATTTATTCATTTATAAAAATTGTACAAATTAGCTACAGTACTTGTGAAAAACATAAGCACTCATGTATAATGACTTCACATTCTACTGCATACTTAATGCTGATGACGGACTAGGACTATTCCATGTAGGGAGGCTGCACAATGACTTCCATGGTGCTCTAGCAGACTGGTACATGAACTTCACGTGCACAGAAGAATGTCTCGTGTGGACTTCATTATAAAGGAGCTTTGTTCTCAGAGGATTCGTGAACCGAAATATTATTATATCCTCTTCCTCACCTCGGGTTTTCATAAAAATTGAATGTACATTTAAAACCAATGTTGTGAGTCCCAAGAATGTCATTGGAAATATGTAACCAAAAGATCCTCAAGCCTTTAACAGGTTCCTCCCCTCCTCCTATGATGCAACACTCTGTAGAAGTGTCTGTTATAGTTTATGCTGTACTCAGCTAAGCAGAACTTCTATTGTTAGCATCAAGGGGACTTTAGATCAATTTCAGCCTTTGCTTTATAGAGCTTTACAACAAAGGCAACCAGATTTTAAAAACTTTTAATATGAGGAGTTGATTTCATAAGCTCAGTTTTTAATTCAAATATGCAATAAATGATTGCAGAAACAAAACCTGCACCGGCACTATGCTACGCAGTTTTAAAGAAATGCAATAAACACAAACCAATACAGTACTGTGCAATAGTAAAATCACATCAGCACTTGCCCAGGCTTCTATGAATCAGAAGAGAAAAAAGTCACATATAATTAATGTATTAAGAACAGATTGATTCCAATGTGCAAACACAATGCCATTTAAATTCATTTCAGATCATTGCATCATTTTGTTGTCATTACATTGTATTAACTGAATGAAATTTCCATCACTGCCTGCAAGAAGAAACTCATGCTGCAATATTACATAATAAAAACAGGTAACAAATAGTTAAGTTTATAAGTCAGCTTTCCCTGGAAAAATTGTACTAAATGCACAATTAGTTTTAAAAGATTTGGCTGATTTACAATGCCTCTAAAACTTTGGAGTTCATCCTTTTGTGGTCAGTTCCAAAGTGGTTTAAATATTAATTGAGTCATGAATATAAAAAAAAAAACAAAAAACCCACACGAACAGATCTCTGTAGTCTCTTGAAAATACATACGGTATGTCTTACACCTTTGGTGATCTAAAATATTTTTAGCCCTTCTATCAAGTATCATAGCAACGTTCATCCTATATTATGTTAAAAACACATGCACACAAACCCTTGCAGTGAAAGGCATCCTTGGGGAAATAGTTGTTTAAATGGGAACAGAGACATCTAGTGGAAATGTGGTACTCCTTTACATGAGATAATTCAGCGTCTCAAATTGCATGTTTAACAAAACACAATTCTAAATTTTAATAATGTTAAAACAAAATTCATAACTTAATGTTGACATCTGGCTGTTGAGACCAGAGTGAAAGATTTGATATTTATGCTATTTTCGCTTAATTTGCACCTTAAACATTCTCCAGAAGAAATGTGAAGGTTAACTGATAAATGAAATCTATTTTATCAATAGGTTAGTTTATCTTACATTTAATAGCAAGCGGCAAATAAAAGGCTCATAATGAAGCAAAAAATGAATTATGTCACGATCAGACTTTGTTTTTGTCATTTTTTGGTGTCATTTGTTTGTTTCTTTCTTTTTTAAAACAGCACAGATTTCAATTATTAGGTAACACTTTAGTTTAGGCACTGCAAAAATGCATTTTAATGCTCATTTCCTCTTATGTAACAAAACCTTAACAAAGGCTTCTTTTGGCCTTCATAACACTTATGAAACATCAGTAGATGGGTTATTCATCAGTGTGGCATATTGACATGATGGTAAAATGACTTGTTAATATGAAGGCTTCACAGGTCTCCTACAAAATATGTAATAACAAGAGAAATGTGTCTCAGTTAGGCCACCTCAGACCACTCCAAAGTGAAGTGTTTATTAGGAGGCCACATTGCAGAAATGAATAAACACTTCACTGATGCTTTGTAAGTGTTATGAACACACCCAAAGAAGAGAATGTTAAGGTCTTGTTACATAATAGCAAATGAATAATAGACACGTTTTTGCAGTGCCTAAAGTGTTACCAAATAGTTTTGAAAGAGGTGAAATACTTGTGTAATCCCGAAACGCCATTCTTTTTGAATAGAACTGCCATTTTGAGTTTGTTGTAAGTGTAAAACATGTAACTTCACTGGGACAAAGAGGTAAAGGCCAACATTGTGCACCTCCTAGTCGTCCATGATTGCAGATACCAACTATTTTCTGCGAAGGTTTCTTCTATTGTTTAAAAGTTATGACTTTCTAGGAATGAATGAGAACTTTGATTTTGGTTAACATTTTAATATCCCTTGCTTGTCATGTGACTATGCTTCCTCCCCCTGATCCACTTTTACATTTTCTTGTGTTGAGTGTACCTCTGTTTTCTGAACAGACTGTATCACCCTCTATTTATTTACGGAGTCTATTTATCCATTACAAGCTGCAGGGTAGTTAACATCCATCCATCCACTTATCAGCCCTGCTTGATTCCATTCTAGGGTCAGGAAGAGCTGACCTGGGTATATAAATCGTACCTACACAAAGCACTGTCCCACTGGAGAACACCCTAACTTACAGTAGAATAAATAGTCAACCTATTCTGTATTGTGCAGAAGCAGTCATATGAAGAACATGGAAACTAAGTGACCAGACAGGTACAGAAAACCAGTACCCTGAAGCCATGACGGTAACAGCATCAGGCTTTTGTAAATGTAAGCTTTTCAGTTGCCCTTGTTTTCAACTTCATGCTATGTGCCATTTCTTGAATGTGCTATGTCATTTATAGAACTTCTCGAATAATCAATAGATACAAGGAAGGGAACTACGCATCCACAGACAATCACTCATACCAAGATAACGTGCAATTGCCAAAATACCTAGAAAAATTACACGATTTTGGATTCTGGAAGTAAAGTCTATTTTAAAACACAGAAAGCAACTAAACTGGAACTAAAGTGGTACTAAATAGCAAAGCTACCTTGTTTTTAATCATCACAGTCTCCTGCAGATTGCATAATGATATTAAAAAAATGTCATTGGGACAGTAACTGTATGGTATATATCAAAAGAGCAAGGGTAACAATCAAAATTGAGACACTAGTTTGAAACAGAGAAAAAGTAAGTTTTCAGTCTACATTAAATCAGTCAATCTATTTTCTATTGCCACTTTGTGTCAGTCGGAGTCATGGGGTGCCAGAGCACCAACTTTGCTGTAACACATGCAAAGTAGAAAGCCATTTAGACAAGATGCCAATTCATTCAAGAGCACCTCCATCAGGCCAATCTTGTTATCAAGCAATCTTGCATCACCTGTTTGGAATGTAAGGACTAAACAATATGACCACAGGGAAAACTTGTGAACTTCTCACACAAGACACCCAAAACAGAAACCAAATGCTGTATGGCAGAAGTTCTACCATCTCCACTTCATTCCTCCCTCCTAATTAAAATGTTACTTTTTTCATTATAAAAAAACAATTCCATTAAAAAAAATAAACAATGTTCATAGATTTAGAATTCACAGACATTTTGTGTGTCCCTAAAACATTCATTTAATCAAACAATAGTCAATTATCCATTGAGGGCCCTATGGTGCAGGAGAAAAATGGAAACTACATGTACTACATACATTTATTTTAAAAATATATTCAGCATACTATTAATGACATACAGTATATGCAAAACTAAAAATTATTACATGTGCGGTACACATTATATTTAAACTCCAGTTTATTACTTACCATATGCCACGAAAGCAAGTACATTTGGGGTATTATATTATAATCTGGAAGAGATGAAAGATCCAGCAATTAGGCATGTACCCATGGTCCAATCCTAGCAGCACAGAGCACAAGATATGGACCTCATGGAAGCACCTGTCCTTTACATCCACCCACATTCACTCATACAGAGTCAGTTTTGAATCTCCAATTCACCTTATGGTTGTGGGAGAGCTATCTGAGCAGACACAGGGAGAAGGTATGTACACCACATAGACAGTGACCAGCCTAGAATCTGAATTGAGGACTCTAGAGCTGGGAGGCAGTAACACTAAACACTGGACCATCCTACCACCCAGATATGGAACAAAATCAATTTTGTAGGTTTCTTTAAAAAAAAAAAAAAAAAGCAGACGCCACCCAGATATGTGGAAAGCCTGTTGGTGTCAGTCTTAAAAGAGGAACATAAGACTATGACATACAACAGAAATGTGCACTAACAGAATAACATTTCAACCTTATATAACAATACTATTTTTGGTACTCCATCCAGAATAATTTCATTCTTGCAACTAGTGCTGCTAGTATTGGGTGTACTTTCTCAGGACACTGAATAGGCAAAGCCAGCTCCAGAAAGTGGAAGGAAGGAAGTTATTTTTTTAGCAGACACTAGAGTCATAAAAAGGTTTGGGACAGCCACCCGTATAATATTCCCTGACTGCAAATAGGTAAATTGCTAGCAGTAATGTGCTCAGAATGGAGTCCAAAACAGAACTGATTAGGTTAGTCAAATATGGCTGCTTAAAGGCCAGAACAGGAAGTGAAGTCATCGAGGGCGGAAGTGGAAGGGTCCTTTTCCATAGGTTCAGACCCGGATGTGAAGTCATCAGAAGGGCCGGAACAGGAAGTCTCTTCGGTCATGGGTTCTTCACCGGCAGTGACGTCATCTAACGGTCCAGAAAACGGAAGTGACGTCATTGGGGCCAGGCGGAATTTCCTGTGAACAGTCTGCAGGAAAGTGAGAATAAAGGTCCGTGCACTCCGCCACCCCCTGGTCTGGTGTGGAATTGCTCTTATTTAGACCCTTTAGCTGCCTCCAATGCATACGTGTGTGACAATAGTTACATTGCTACTTCAAGTAGGCCATAATGAACACAAGCTCACGTACACACCAGGACAGTTTTTGCTGAAACACTGGCCTCCACATAAGAATATAAGAAGTCTTACAAACAGGAGGAGACCATTTAGTCTACCAAACTTGTCTGGGTTGCTAAGAACTACATTGTCCCAATATCTTATCAAAATTCTATTGAAAAGCTGTCAAGATTTCTGCTTCAACCCCATAATTTAGAAGTTTGTCCCAGATTTGTCATAGCCCTTTGTGAGAAGAAGTGCTTCTTGCCTTCAGTCTTATACATTCTTCATTAATTTCCACTGGTGTCCTTGACTATACAATTCACTGTTTAACTGAAAGAATTAGGCTGGATACACTTTATCATATTAACCTTCTAGGCATTTTCTATGTTTAAGAGTACTGCTCAGAACTAAATTAATGAATTAATAAAGAGTGATAATGGTCACTATTCACTATAACTTCATAAGACTTTATTAAGCTATTATATAAACTCAGCAGTCTATTACTTGGTGCCTAACTGTTGATTTAAATTGTGTCAGTAAATTATAACTGTTAATAAAATGACATCTCATATAATTCTAATACAATTATCCAAGAACAGATGCTGTAATATTGTTAAGAGCTTGATGACATCACTCATCTGTCGATTGCCTTACAAAGAGTGAAGTGGGAACTGAACATTAATGCTTCAAGGTCATTTACAACAGAGTCGCATTAGCACATCTCACAAGAAGGTGAAAGGCAGTGTCATGCATGGATAATGCATAGAACTTGGCTGTCGTAGAGTAGCCTTCTGCCTCAACTGGCTTTTGTAACATGGAGCTGAATAGCTTTTTCAGGATCTTGAAATTTATTAAATATGAACCCAAAACTGCCCAAGTGACCTTCCAGATTTTTATGTTTGACTTGGATGAGTATCTCCCTAATTGAACATATCATTGTAAACTAGGTAAACAGCTTCTTTCCATTGGTGTGGGTGTGGGTGTGCGTGTGCGTGCGCACATGAAAGTTATTAAGTATACAGTAAAGTACAGATCTATGTATACTAACAGATCACAGTCAGGGACACAAATAAGAGGATGCAGAAAATACTTGCATGGGAGAACCCACAAAGAGCTTTATATTCATTGTTCAGTAAATGAAGGTGTTCCCCAGTCATGGGAGACAAAGATACCATGCTGTGTCTTTTGGATGGAGCCACCCCCTAAATCGTAGCATTCAAAAGTACCGTACTGTGTCTTTCAGGGGTGAGGCCAAAAAAACAGATCTTGCATACTGACTTTGAAATAGCTTGTTGCACCCCAGACTTTATATTTACAGTTTTCTGTGTTTGTTATACTTACCATATATACTCACGTATAAGTCGGGTCTTAAAACCTGAAAAATTGATCATAAAATCAGACCCCGACTTATATACCTGTTCAAAAATACACTTAAATTGTTTTATTTATTTTTTTTACATCTTCTTGCCTCCAATCTCGCATCAGTTTCTCAGACACATTGAATTTTGTTGCAGCAGCACAGTTACCAATTTCTTTTGCTACTTCAACAACTTTTAATTTAAAACTAGATTCAAATTTTCTTCTGATTGAACGCTCCATCGTAGATAAGGGATGCTCTTACGATAAAGGTGTATGAGGGTGTGAGATACAAAAAACACAAAGCAGTGCAAACATTGCTTCGTAATACTTTGTGTATTACCGTGTGGTAACGTAGGCACAATACATAGATAAAAAAGGCAGTGTGCTCCATGGTTACTCTCTCAAGTGGGCGTTAGCATATCATAATTTCTTGGACCAATAGCCTGAGATTTCCACATTTGACTTATACACCCGACATTATAAAATACCAGAAATTATACGGTAAAATCAAGTCCAGACTTATCTGTGGGAGAACCTATCCGCGAGTATATACTGTATGTATAATCATGGTATATTAAACAGGCAACTGTAATGGAGTTTAAAATAAAATGAATCATGTTGATTGAGGCTACTCTCAATGAAAACCAATGAGTAGATCTTTTAACTGAGTAAGAAATGATCTGAAAAGCAACCCAAAAGGATTGTGATCATTTAGAGACAAAAAAAGTATTCCAATATTGTAATAAAGAAAGTAAATCCTTTTATATAGCTATGCAGAAATGTTTAATGTAGTGTCTTATATATTAAACATGATTATATACTACACCCTTCACAAAGTGATGCAGTGATTGAAATAGTACAAAAAAAATGCATCACCACCCTAAAATGCCCAACGTAATAGTCCAATTTTAAGTGACAGGAAAAGGAAAGCGAACAATGCTTTAAAGATCATGGGAGTACACATAATTGTTCTACCCTTGAAATTATTTATGCTATATAAAAAGCAGATTCTAAAAATGAACATTATAAATAACATAAGTAAAGCTTATGTGTAATGAAACTGCAGCTTGGAGAAATTTCAAAGAAACTTTGAAGGGGAAAATCATGTAGCAATTAGCTATCTAAAATATATTCCCACCCATGTAAAAATAATTGACGAACACCACGAACAAGTCCCTAACTCTGTGAAGCACCTAGCCAGCGTTTTTCTAATATTTGTGTCTGAGATCTGAGGGAGGAGGCAGGAGAAAGAATAGTGTTTTGTTGGACAGCGAAATGCAGACGTACTTTAGGTCGGATGTTGGATTCTGTTTTGGAAGAGGCAGAAGGGAGGATGGAGTTTTAAATGAGGAATGATGGAGTATTGTCAGAAAGAATAGAATGTTCTAAAATATACACTGTACTCAAGAGCAACCACCATAACACAAAGACTGAGGCAAGTGAAATGATGTACATCGTTCACAATAGATAGAGGTGCAGACGACCACGGAACAGCGACATGGCAAGCATGTACAAATAATATTGTTTTTCTTTATGCTCAATTCTTTATTTAAATATAATGCTGAGGAAAATACAAAACAAGCCAAACCGATTTAAACAAACAATAAAAATGGAGCAGCAACGTAAAACACACACTACTTCAGTCCCACTCCGATCCCAATCCCCAGCAAAAGGGTGTCAGTTAAAGAATACCTAAACACATCAGAGGAGGAGGTGCAAGACCCCAGCACAGGCCATTAAAGGAAAGAGAAAGAGAAAAAAGGAGACAACAAGAAATAAGGCATGGGGTAGCTGTGCTGAATACCAGCTACCTGGCCCTGAACCATTGAGAGCCACTTTCCAATGTTTGATCCAGGTGACCTGTCCATTCTTGCCATAGAAATGTCAGAGGGGGACACTTTTACATTTTTTTTGTGCACTGGGTGGCTCCATTAGGCACCCACTGTTGGGACTGGGGGGGGTGAGAAGTTAAAAGGCTATCTGTACTTATTAATGGTATTTGCTGTCCTGCAAGGGAATCACTGCTTTGAAGTTTGGCCTTAGAAGAATGTCTGTATTTACCTGGCTTGGAAATATTGGTTCCTAATCAGCATATCTGTACTTATTAATGTTTGGTAACCATACATTTTGTTAACTTGTGTTTTTATTAATTGTTAAACCCAGACAATTTAAATGTGCCATTGATTAAACTGTTTGTCCAGGACTGACAACAGAGGGGTGAAGTAAATATAAACTGCTGGCCAACAGAAGGCAGGAGGGAGAGTCCACAGGAAACGCTGCCAAGACACTCGGACAGGGCACAGGGGCTCGCAGGCAGACAAGGGTACCTGGCTGGCACAACGTGAGGCACAAGGATGGCAAAACACTTCCAGGGAGGAAGAGACAGCTCCACAAAGAGACGCTGGATGTGGGTTCAGCAAGAGAGGGAATCTGCATGAAAGGACCCAGTAAAGCTGACAGACGAGAAATGAGGCGTGCCTAGGTCCCAGCAACACAAGGAGCCCAGAGTGGAAGAAAAAGGGACAACGAAGAGACGCTGACAAGGAGTCGACAATTTGACACAGCTTCTGCCGGGGAACAGAGTGCATCCATGGACAGTTGAACAATTAAGTGTTGGGGTAACACAGTGCCCAAACTGGACTCTGCACCACTCTAAAGGTTGTATTCTACAATTCTTGTTTTTACGGACTTTTAGAGTGTGGACTGTGTATTTTCTTTTTTAAAAAAAAAGAAATTAATTCCTGATATGTTTAGGTTCTGTTATGTTCGTTTATCTTGTTAATGTACCTTATATTGTCTTGTACAATAGAACTTACTGTTGCTTTTTTCTAAATTACTGTTGTGTCTTTCATTGTGTGTTTACTCACCGCCCAATTTAAAGAAACCTGTGTGCTGTTATTGGTAAATTTCAGGAGTTCCCAGTCTCTTAATAAAACTGGGTGGCGTAGTCGGATATTTTAATGGTGTCTAAGTTAGATTACCTATAAGTGTGACCAGACACCTGTGACAGAAAGGTTAAATCAAGCACATAGCATTTCTAAACACTGCATGAAAGTCAATCCAAATTTCAAGCATTCAAAGTCTTTACCACTATTAATGGCAAAAGTTACAGCCTCTGTTGGATGTAAGAAAGAGAAAGAAGAAGGGAGGATACATCTTGGAGGAGAAATATTTGTGACAAGAGGGAAACATTAGACAGACAGAGGACAGAAAGCTAGAACTTGTAGACGAGAAGATCAACACTGGAGGACACTCTCATAACAAAAGTATGAAATGATTCAAGAGCCGACACTAGTGTCACAACAAGCCCCATAGTATGACATTAACTGCAGTCCAAAAAATAACGATGAAACTAGTGGGAGTAAAAATGCTCAAGTTAAGCAAAACAAAAGAGTAAAAAACCAAAAGGCAGGCAAATGGTTGAAAATACTGACGAGGAACACAGTGGACTAAACTAACTGACTTTTACAAAGGAGCAGGAAGCACAATGAAGGAAAGTCCAGCTCCTCTTTTAATTGCAGACCTGCAGCTTAATTTTTTTGGGATTAATTTTGAATTTGATTAATTTTGCATATATTATACTGACTGTAAAAAAGAAAGTCAGTCCAGAAAGTATTAGTATAGCACAGGAGAAAATACAGAGTCAAAGCAAAGTGAGGGTCAGAACTGAAAAGTCTTGAAAAGCAAGAACCGTAATCAAAAGGCAGAGTTTTGCTTCAACGACCAAAAACCAAAATATCAAGGAAAGTGAGTAGCTAGGTTTGATCCAATCTTTGGATACAGGAAACTGTTTGGAGGGCACTGTAAGCCGGTGCAAAGATTACATCACAATTGGCACAGCCCTGATGCATCATGGGAGAATCCAAAAGAAACAGATGACGAAAAAGCCACAAAATGGCCACACCAGTTGTCAAACCAAAGTAACCAACTTCAAAACAGATGCTCTAAGTAAAGTGCTGAATGCAGAATTTGATTCCCTTGGTATTAAAACCCCCATAATAACACCAGGATGAATTTTCTAGCCTCAGAAAAGCCCAAGAAAATTAAAAAGAAACTCAAATCATAACAGATGTGTGTATTATTTGTCAGTTCTATACACATAATTTCTCAGTTTTGAGTTTTTATGTTAGTGTCACATTTGTTTTTGAAATGGATAAGGTCGATTTTCTTTACCATCATATCTTCTTTATTAACACTACAGCTTCTTGAATACCGTCACACCATCATGATTGTCATGTTGATGAAGTCATCAAACGTAACAATATATAATATGAAAGCTGGAAATCTGTGGATGCAACGACCTTCTAAACTCTTAGTAATAATTAGCTTTTCTTCAAAGTAGGCCATAGCACTAGTATCCACTGTTTGGTAATGGCTTCATGTTGTCTTTGGTCCTCAGGATTCCTTGGTGTGTTAAGGACATGTTGTTGGGCCTGTTGTGGGGAAAACTTCTTCAGAAAAAAAACAAGCCTAGTCTTCAGAAAGGCAGTCAGAATTAGACTTTATCTGCTCTGCAATGGTTGACATCTATGCTGTGCAATAAAGTCTGTCTCAGTTCATGAACTGAGCCCTTTGAACTTACAATTCTTATCTCAAAATACCCCTACACACACACACACTGTTTGCTATCATCCTACGCCATAAATTTTCACATAACAATCTCTTTCCCAGTAGACCTTCACATAATTTTCCTTTCCCATCCATCTTTTCATAACCACCACTTTGGCTTGAAGGACATATTTTCCCCCTGGAGGCAAGCATCACCCAATTACCCCACCCTACATTTTCATGCTTCTAATCCTGGGCTGTTAAAGATTAATGGCCTTTTGGTTAATCAATTCTCACAATTAAGCTGGAATCAGGAGGACCCACATGTGAAAACTGGACTGCTCAATTAATGATTCAATAATGATAAAGGATGCTAGTGCAACAAGGCTAAAATCACAGGTGGTTGTGCCGTTAAGCGTCAGCATGCAGCTTCACTGATACAGGCCAGGCTGTGGACGGCCTTATGTGGATAAACATGGTGTCCCCTAGCTGCTTGAAAGAAAGAAAAACTACAAGCCTTTAACAATTAATTCTCACATAACTTAAAGCTAAATAGTTGAATACGTTCTGCTGTAATTTGATTTATTGTTATTATGATTCATAAAGAAGCACTGACATATACAGTAAATTTAAATGCTGTTTAAAATATATGCATGCGTGCTAATGTGAAAGCCTGCGAGCACAGGCAGCTGTGCTTAAGCAGTGCTGCACAGCCACAACACTGTTTGACTTGCCAGTACAGAGGCTGAGCTGCTGGGCATTGAAGCAGGCCCACCGGAGCTCACAGGCACCTGCTTCAAAAAAAGAAAGACCCTAGCCTTCAGTAATTAACTCTTAAACTCTTGTATAGCTCAAACTAGTTAACACAATACATTTTACTTTAACTTGATCACAAAAGGTATTGAGGAGCCTTAAAATATATAATGCCATTTAAATGCCAAATTGCCATATACATTACCATATTAATGCTGTTTAAGTGCTTATTTGTTTATGCGCTAATGTGAGAGCTCGCCTACTGTTCTCAAAATTAAAGGCCTTGAATGCTTGTGGAAAATTGTTCAGTCTTCTGTCAGTCAGAAGCCTCAGCACCTGTGTTCCTAAACCAGAATCTGCCTGATTGCATTGCTATGTCCTTGAATTACAGAATTTCGAAACAAAGCAAGTTTAAAGATGGGCAGGCCAGCAATCCTTAAACTAAAATAATTGGTGACCTTTTAAGCTGCTTCAGGCCTAAGCTTTTCATAGCTAATAGCAAAAAAACTAATAATAAAGCACATTGATCGTTAATCTGAATTCTCCAAATGTCCAATGAACAGTGTGAGCAAGATAAATCCAGCAGATGATTAAGTAGAAGCAGACCAAAAACATGGTCAGGACAAGCAAACTGGGTCAAAAACCAGGGAGGCAAATCAAACTGAGTTACCATTAACCGAAAGGACAACACATAATCAGTTTTTTGTATGCAATGTAAAGTAAAGCAAAAGTCTGGGGTCTTTTTCCTGTGACTATCTTCTCCATAAACTACTATAATCGATTGATCTCCACTGACAGACTGAGGAGATTGTTCCTTCCCCAAACTATGCGACTCTTCAATTCCACCCGAGGGGGGGGGGGGGGGGGGGTTAACATTAACATTATATAAAGATATTGTCTGTTTTTACCTGTATTATTATCAATCTTTAATTTAATACAGTGATTCCTCGCTATATCGCACTTCGCCTTTCGCGGCTTCACTCCATCGCGGATTTTATATGTAAGCATATTTAAATATATATCGCGGATTTTTTGCTGGTTCGCGGATTTCTGCGGACAATGGGTCTTTTAATTTCTGGTACATGCTTCCTCAGTTGGTTTGCCCAGTTGATTTCATACAAGGGACGCTATTGGCAGATGGCTGAGAAGCTAGATTGCTTACTCTTCTCTCTCTCTTGCACTGACTTTCTCTGATCCTGACGTATGGGGATTGAGCAGGGGGGCTGTTCGCACACCTAGACGATACGGACGCTCGTCTAAAAATGCTGAAAGATTATCTTCACATTGCTATCTTTTGTGCAGCTGCTTCCTGAAACGACATGCTGCACGGTGCTTTGCATACTTAAAAGCTCGAAGGGCACGTATTGATTTTTGACTGAAAAACAAACTCTGTCTCTGTCTCTGTCTCTCTCTCTCTCTCTCTCTCTCTCTCTCTCTCTCCCTGCTCCTGACGGAGGGGGTGTGAGCTGCCGCCTTCAACAGCTTTGTGCCGTGGTGCTTCGCATACTTAAAAGCCAAACAGCCCTATTGATTTGTTTGCTAGAGATTGTTTTCTCTATCTATGTGACATTCTGTGCTCCTGACACGCACTCCTTTGAAGAGGAAGATATGTTTGCATTCTTTTAATTGTGAGACAGAACTGTCATCTCTGTCTTGTCATGGAGCACAGTTTAAACTTTTGAAAAAGAGACAAATGTTTGTTTGCAGTGTTTGAATAACGTTCCTGTCTCTCTACAACCTCCTCTGTTTCTGCGCAAATCTGTGACCCAAGCATGACAATATAAAAATAACCATATAAACATATGGTTTCTACTTCGCGGATTTTCTTATTTCGCGGGTGGCTCTGGAACGCAACCCCCGCGATGGAGGAGGGATTACTGTATTGTTTTTTTGTATCAGTAAGGTGCTGCTGGAGTAAGTGAATTTCCCCTTGGGATTAATAAAGTATCTATCTATCTATCTATCTGAAATAACTCCTCAATTTCAATGTAAAAATAAAGGAAAATGTAGGAAAAAAATAAATCATACAAATGAACACTATATATATATACTGTATATATACACATACATACATACTGTATACACAATGCTGTAATTATGTAGGTGGAAATATGGTAATAACTGGAGACAAAACTCGGAAAGAGAAAAAAAAAAAAAAAAAAAAATGCTCAAAGGAATTGTGAAGGATCAAAACCAAGAAAGCAATGTCAATCAAAACTCGGGGAAGAGAGGAAGATTACTGGCTACCTAATAATCCTTTCATTAAAGATTCAGAACTTATGAGAAGAGATTTTTAAGGTTTTAATCCAAAGGTTGGCCCTCTGTTTTACCTCATTACCATCTTAGATAGCATGCATGTGAGGGAAGAAAAACGCCTCATATACATCCCTACAAGACTGATCTGGGTTTCATGTCTCAAAATCTGTCAACACTCTAACTGTATAATTACTTTAAAAACTATTTCACTGTGCTCTTCTGATTTGCAAAATTATTTGGCATAAGATGACAGAACAAATCTAATGAAATCAATGAATTCACATTTATTTTGGCCCTACTTCCATCAGACAATGATACACTTTTCATAGCTGCTTGCTACAAATAAACTGCTGAGCCAAGTTTCACAAAAAGCATCAGAGTCGCATTCATCACGTGCAGGAACATCTAGCAACTGCAGAATAGGAAGCTTGTCAAAAATTTAATTATCATCAAGGAGAATTCTGTTGGCTACCAAAATGGTCGTTCATAAGCCTGTACAGGTTAACCATGTGCATGTAGTACACATCAAATTGAACACACAATTGATAGTTTAAGTGCTAAGGTGCTGTACTGCTAGTTAGAACTGTAGCCATGCAACTGTCTGCGGGGTCTTACTCCAGGTACTCTGTTTTTTCTCTCACATCCAAAAAATACTTAGCATCATATGCAAAATACCAGTTGGAATGAACAAAATTACACAAAGCTTGTTAACATTAGCAAATGATGACTTACAGAAGACTTCCATTGCAGATATAATGGGCCCAGTGTTGGTGTCATGGGGAGAATACAATGCCTGTCCAAACTGAATTAGTGTTTCAAATCATTTGGAAATGTTTTATAAAATATTTACCATGTATTGTACATAAATGTCTGAATGAAAAAAATTTTTAAATCACATTCTCTCTAATTTAAATGCACGTATACAATGTCAACCCTAGAGCTGGCCTTATTGGCGATTCTAACTCAACTGGTGAAAATTCTTTCTCCACTAAATGTCTGAGCACAGATGACACATGCTCCATATGCAAATAATGAATCTTGTACGCTTTACATAAAAAAAAAATTGATAAAGAAATACATAAACGAATAGAAGAACATGGCTTTTAAGAAGTTCCTTTCTGCTCACAGTCGTCATCTTCAGCAATTTCAGTTCTGGATACAGATTAACTTTTGTTAATTGTAATTGTATTGGGGTGGCACAGTGGGTAGCGCTGCTGCCTCACAGTTAGGAGACCCGGGTTTGCTTCCCGGGTCCTCCCTGCGTGGTGTTTGCATGTTCTCCCTGTGCGGGTTTCCTCCGGGTACTCAGGTTTCCTCCCACAGTCCAAAGACATGCAGATTAGGTGCATTGGCGATTCTAAATTGTCCTTGGTGTGTGTGTGTGTGTGTGCGTGCCCTGTGGTGGGGTTTGTTTCCTGCCTTGATCATATTCCATATATTTTTACACCTGGTGCACTATGCCCTGCATATAGCATTTCCTTCATTAATGTAAAGGGTGCCCTACAGTCAAAATTACTTTGCCTCCACATCTGGTCGTGCTAACTCTGAATGGACACACTAATTTTGAGCTACAATAAATATATTTAGAACATATTTTCATTTTATTTTGAAGACTAAGATCAATACTTTATTTTGCAATATTATAGCCAGTGGGCTGTTTTCCTTATTTATAACATTAAGAGTTGCACAATGATTAATATTTCAGTATTTTTCACGGGCACTGGGTTGATCAACTGAATCCAATTCATTTAAATGCTGCATGTTCGTCACTAAGCTGCTAAACAAACTTTATTTGCTCTGCCCAATATTTGCTCAAAACAGCATGCATTGTATCACTTCTAAATGAAAATTAGGAAAATTGTCAATCATACAACCTGAATCTGCAAGCACGGCCTGCGAACCAGTGCTAACAAATGTGCATTTAACCTGCTGTGTAGGAAATCCGAGCCACTTCATGTTGCACTTCTGTAACAGTTCTCTCCAATGACATTACCAATATTGTTTATCATTGTGTTCTTAGGAAGGGGTGGAAGGAGAGATGTATGGATTTTTATTCACATTGAGATATTTCTTGTTACAAGGTTCAGTATTATTCTGCACAACATCTGGTAGGATTACAAGTAATAAACTGTCTTAAACACTTTTTTTTCAATTTCCTATCATATGCTGTATGCAATCATTTAACTGGAAAAATACTGCTTCTCGTACTGTGTGAAATTTTCTTTTTTCCCCAGTGCTACAAGCCTATTTCTGGCTGTGGGGCTGGACCAATTGGCCCTGCAGTGTCCTCTATACCCTTGGGTGTGTGTGCACATGTGCAACCTGAACTTTCCAGTTCAGCAATGAGGATTGAACATTATCAGCCATATTAAAATGCAGACTAGCTTTTGTTGTTTTTTCTTTTTTTTTTTAATCATCCATTTACAGTTCTTGTTTTGTTTAGGCCAGGGTTCTGTCCCTGGCTTATGTTTTTGCGTTTTTCATTCATTTTTTAATTTGAATTATCTATAATGATTATTTTTTTCTATTATTCTGTTCATTTTTAATTTAGTCAATATGTATCATTGTTTTTTGTTATGTTTAAAATGATTTAGAGCATGTGCTGTTCCTTTAAATGCCTTTATGTTCCCAGTACAAATCAAAAAAGCTTAACCTAAGAGACACTTGGGCTTAACCGTTTTTACACAGAATTTTGAGTTTAATGCCAAGTAGATTGGCTAGTTTCATGCTGACTAACAAACATGTGGCTGCATGGTAGATAGTAAAGCTAATGGATATGCAGTTTGTAGTTCAAATTGTGCAGTGTGTGTAGTCTACACATTGTTTCCATGCTATTGGGGTTTGTCTTTTTTCAAAGGCATTCACTTATAAACTTACAATGTTGCTATTAACTTGCTAACTAGAAAAGGGATTGAATTAATTACATCTCCATAACTGACCATGACTATGCAAGGTCACCACCTCTTGAGATCAATAAATAAAAACAGACTGTCATTACAAACAGAATTCAATTCAACAGAGAAATGATGCAACATTTACTTAAAATTGCAGGGTTCTAATTATGAACATTGAAGAAATGTTAAAAAGTCAACCCATCAAATACATTAGATGCTCATATAATGAATATGGCACAAATCCCAAGTTTTGAACATCCATTTATGACAACAATTTTGAACATTTATGAGAACAGTTTGGCACAGTTTTGTGTACCCAACTTCGGCCATTTTATTTCCTGATGCTTTCCCACAGACGTTTCAACAATTCAGTGTATTGTTGCTGAATAAACAGTCTGTTCACTGAGAAATTCTTTATTGTGTATCAATTTGTAAAAATTTAATTTTCATTGTTTTGATGTTTGATATGACCTGATGCGCTGATTAACAAAGACTGTAAGCATGCAATACTTAGTGGCATAGTAAACAGCTATGCACTACTCCCATGCTATTGACCTATTTTGGGAGTTTTGTGCTGCAGCAAAGAATCAGATATTTCGGGATCTGCAAAGGAAGGGACTTGAACAAAAAATATCTACAAAGATGAGTGTAGGATAGGACTTTTACTTTGGCAATTAAAGGGTTGTATACCACACCTTGGTATAGAGTATATCCTGTGAGGGATTGCCGGCCATATATTCCAGCCAACACCTCCAAGCTGCCGGATGGAGCCCTACCTGCAACATAGGGATGCCCCGAGTTCCGGCAGGGCATCATGGACTATGGAGTTTTAATACACAGCCCTGCTGGATAACGTCGGGGCCGCCAGGAGTCGCTGCAGGGAGGCTCACATGCCCTATAACCCGGAAGTGCGTCATAAACACATGACCGGAAGGAACGACGTGCTTCCGGGGTGAAGAAGTGGAGTTTTTGTATGACCTGGAAGTGTTCCTAGTTACGTGGGCAGAGAGGGCGAAACACTTCCAGGTCAAGGACTATAAAAGGACTATGGGAAATCCCAGACGCCGAGCTGAGCTGGGTGAAAGGGTGGCAACGCGTCTGGGAGAGGAGGATTGGTTATTATAGTGTATTGATTATTGATTGTATAAGTAGTGTGGAGTGGAGGCTGCTTTGTGCACATTATTATAAAATAAATAATAATTGGATTTTTACCCAGTGTTTGGAGTGGTACCTGAGGATTCAAGAGGTCGATAGGGGCCTCAACTGCGACAATCCATATAAGGTAATACATCTATCCAATGTTACTTTGGTTGCATCAGACTGTTATTTTATATTGAGGCTCATGTTTGAAATAAAATAGTTGTCAATTGGATTTGTCTCTGGACTTCTGTTGCAATTGCTGACCTGCATCAAGTTACTTATCTGAGTCACAACAATAACATGTTGCTGTGAAATGCTAAACTGAACATATTACTTTGACTTGTACTATGTAACATTTTTCAGAATTTGGGAGTCCAATATTAATTTTGAATAAGAGAATATTATTTCCTATTAATATCCTTCCAGCTTAAATCTTAAAAGTCTTCTTCAAAAGTTTCACAGGAAGTCACATACTTGGCAATTCCATAAAGGTAGCAACCTGATGTGATGAGCTAAACCAGACCTCATGAGTGGTATAAATCATGTTTCCAGTTACCCTAGGAAGGAGAACTGATATTCTCCCCAATTTTGTTATATCTTTATCAATGTATTACATTATATATCCTTCAGTGGAGAATTTGGATGGCAACTAGGCCATGGTGGTTTGATGGCACCTTTCTCAATCTGATGGCTAGAATAACAGAAGGAGAGTTGGGGAGTATCTCCCAGGGCCACGTGTCATTCCAGTACACTGGATGGAAGTATCCCTCTGGCTGTGCTCCTAATTGGACATTCATGAGATGCGCAGTCTTAGCAAGCAGCCCTGATAGGGTTATTTGGAGCTGCTAAACTGACATACTAGGAGGAAACTTCAGTTATTAAGGGAGCTCCTTTTAAACCAGAGCTAAACCTCTGACATGCTAGAAGTACTCCTGGTTCAGACATTAAAAGGAACCCTAAAGGGGGCCACACTTGACTGCAGGAGGAAGATATATGCACACCAACACACAAAAGAATTTTGAAAATTTTTCATACAACCCTAACTGTTCATTTGGCATACAAAGAATCTAAGGATAAAATAATTCTTCAGAAATCTAAAGCTGAAAGAAGCATTGTGTTACCATCGAGTGCTCCGCACAGTCAAGAAACATGCAGGTTTGAAGGATGGTCAGCACTATATTGCTTTTGATGTGTTGACCTGTTTAGGGCTTGTTCCTGCCTTCTGCCCAATGTTTGCTGGGATATGCTCCTCTGACCCTGCTCCAGATAAGCGAGTTTTGGAAATGGATGGATGAAGATACAACAGGTAGAGAGCCTACATTAACTTGTACTCAAGTATAATTAATATAAGATAGTTTGAAACTCCTACTCAAGTAGTTTGCAAAGGAAAAACTTTACTTTTACTTGAGTAACTTTCTAGAAAGGTATCTCCACTTTTACTCAAGAAGGTCTGTTGTGTACTTTATACAACACTGCCAACACTGTTTCAGTAAATAAGCAAACACATGAATGAACTATCTAAACCAACTATAGGCTTACCTGAGTGTAACCTGCTATGGGATGATAGTCTAAAACTTACAAAATCTGACAAATGAGTGGAGACCATTCAGTCCGTCAATCACAATTGTTTAACTAATAGGTAAGCTATCCCAATATCCATCCAGATACTTTTTAAAGGTTGCCATAGATTCTGCTTCAAATTCACATCTCTGTAGTTTGTTCCAGATTCCTAAAACTGTTTTAATAAATAAGTGTTTCCAGGCTACAGTCCTGAATGCACTTCCCCTTCATTTTCATAGGTGTCCTCGAGTACATGATTCACCCTTAAGCTGAAAGAATTCTACTGGTCAACCACAGGACATACTCATATACCCACACTCACTCGCCAAATGTAGGTATTATGGTAATTTTCTTAACCTGCATTTCTTTTGACATGTGTAAGGAAATTGAAGTACCTTGGAATTACCTGGCAGATGCAAGTAGAATGTGCATACTGACAGGGACCAAGCTCAGATTCAAACCCAGTCATCTGCAGCTGTGAGATACACCAGGACTCTGGATGTAAAACTAAATTAATGCACACAAAAAATTAAGTGACTTCCCCCACAGGTAGGCACCTCTTAGTGTTTATGATCTCACCCTCTTGCTCAGGATTCTCAGTAATAAATTCCATCTATTCTGGACTTCTACAATCTAGAACTGACAAGGAGTGCTAAAAGCAGGCATGTAGGCCAGCAACTGTTTTTGAACAGTCTCGAGGGTCTATTTCGTTAAAAAATAAAATGATGACAATAAAATGTAGTCAAATCCAGATATGTGAATCACACTGTGATAAGTAAAATGTAAATAACACCTTTATATGCTGCTGGTGAGGTGTACTCACTTTTTTATGTGGTGTGATGCAAGAGACTCTTTTGCGCCACCTGCATGAATTTGTAGCAGTTTATTTCATCAAATATTTAACCTCTCTCATGAGCACAAGCATGTGAATCAGCATGATGTGTGTATAGGAGAATAAATTAGCTCCTATACCCTAATGGCAGTTTTGTTTTTGGATGGCTCAGTAATTAGTGTCATTGCCTCCCTGCTCTAGAGCTCTGGGCCTGCTTGGAGTTTGCCTGTATATGTGGAGCATGTGGGAACAGCTGGAATACCTGGGAAGAAACTACAAAGATGAGCAGATTTAAGTTATTAGGCAAGTCTGGTGACTGGTGCAGGTATAGGCTCTATTCTCTAGTAGCCATTTCCAAGTATTTTTCATTAGAGGAAAACAAAAATATATAATTTTTTGATTCAAAATGTAAAACTTGTTGTGAGAATGAAGTGTGTTTAATAATTGATTCATGTATTTATAGTCTAAT
This sequence comes from Erpetoichthys calabaricus, assembly GCF_900747795.2. Lineage (NCBI taxonomy): Eukaryota > Metazoa > Chordata > Cladistia > Polypteriformes > Polypteridae > Erpetoichthys > Erpetoichthys calabaricus. Next base: position 141,023,847 of record NC_041395.2, on the reverse strand, counting down.
AGTACAGACTGTTTTGTATACTATTATTAATATTACTATCATCATTTGTAATAATAATAATAATAAATAAACAGCAGAGTCTGATCTCATCAAGACTAATTCAAACGTTTTTGAAGGCTAGCACTCCTGATGTTCTTCTGGTTTTTTGGACAGCACAATGATTTTAGATAAATGACTGCATGACTTCGTCAAAGTGAAACCGCAGCAACATCCCAATATTTTCTTGGGATGTTCAGCATGTAGGGCTGGTGGATTTGGAGAAGTAAGGGTAAGGGTAAGGTCTATAATCCTTGTTAAGACCTCTCCCCAAAAGGTCACCTGTCTGGTAAGATTTTTATCAATCTGCTTGTCCATTGCAGTGCCATTTCTTCATGTGCCATATGCAATGCATGAAGCCAGATGTGAACGATTATATTCATGATCTTTTCTTACGTGACAGGCCCTGCCAATCATTAACTCATCCATCCATCCATCCATTTTCCAACCCGCTGAATCCAAACACAGGGTCACGGGGGTCTGCTGGAGCCAATCCCAGCCAACACAGGGCACAAGGCAGGAACCAATCCCAGGCAGGGTGCCAACCCACCGCAGGACACACACAAACACACCCACACACCAAGCACACACTAGGGCCAATTTAGAATTGCCAATCCACCTAACCTGCATGTCTTTGGACTGTGGGAGGAAACCGGAGCGCCCGGAGGAAACCCACGCAGACACGGGGAGAACATGCAAACTCCACGCAGGGAGGACCCGGGAAGTGAACCCGGGTCCCCAGGTCTCCCAACTGCGAGGCAGCAGCGCTACCCACTAACTCCTACTGCCTAAATTACTCGGTGTGCTGAACACTTTCTGTCACCCAAGAGCCAACATGGTTCATAGTACATGCGATACGTCTCTGGAGAACAACATAACTAGGAGCAGGGAATCACAGTTTAATGATTTGTTTTTCTTACTAATTGTTAAAGAATATTGTCACCTGGGAAATGTTCTTTTTGGTTGTTGTTGACTATAAATAGTTTTGAACTGTCAATGTATATATAGCAAAAGTTAGATCTCTTATATCATCGAAAGATGCAGAGAAATTAGTTCATGCGTTTGTCTTTAGTCGGCTAGATTACTGTAATGCACTCCTCTCAGGACTACCCAAAAAAGACATCAATCGTTTGCAGTTAGTGCAGAATGCAGCTGCTAGAATCCTTACCAGGAAAAGAAAATCCGAACACATTTCTCCAGTTTTGATGTCACTACACTGGTTACCTGTGTCATTCAGAATTGACTTTAAAATTCTGCTTATGGTTTATAAAGCTTTAAATAATCTCGCCCCGTCTTATATATCGGAATGTCTGACACCTTATATTCCAAATCGCAACCTCAGATCCTCAACTGAGTGTCTCCTTAGAATTCCAAGAGCAAAACTTAAAAGAAGTGGTGAGGCGGCCTTCTGCTGTTATGCACCTAAAATCTGGAATAGCCTGCCAGTAGGAATTCGCCAGGCTAATACAGTGGAGCACTTTAAAAAACTACTGAAAACACATTACTTTAACATGGCCTTCTCATAACTTCACTGTAATTTAATCCTGACACTCTGTATATCCAATTCATTATAATAACTATTCATTCAAAATTTGTACTAACCCCTACTCTCTCTTCTGTTTCCTTTTCCGGTGTCCTATTGGTGGTGGCTTGTGCCACCACCATCTACCCAAAGCACCATGATGTTCCAACAATGATGGATGGATTAAAAGCCAGAAGTCTGTATAACCATCAGCATCAAGTGACTCCGTGAGAACCCTAACTACAAAGAGGACTATTTCATTTATGTTAGGTAGAATGCCCAAAGGGGACTGGGCGGTCTCGTGGCCTGGAACCCCTACAGATTTTATTTTTTTCTCCAGCCTTCTGGAGTTTTTTTTTTGTTTTTTCTGTCCACCCTGGCCATCGGACCTTACTCCTTTTTATGTTAACTAAGGTTGTCTTATTTTAATTTCTTATTTGTCTTTTATTCTTCTTTTCTTCATTATGTAAAGCACTTTGAGCTACTTTTTGTATGAAAATGTGCTATATAAATAAATGTTGTTGTTGTTGTTGTTGTTGTATTGTCAATATCCAGAGGTTGTAATGCCCTATCAGTTAGGAATTCAGTAATAGGGTTGTATCAACCTACATCTGGGGCTGGCAGGTTGATAGGAATATCTTTCTTAATATGCTTGTGATCATCTGCAATGACAAGGGGTGGGTAGGGAAGATAAATAGAAGCCACAATGCTTGATTGACTGAATCTGGGGCCTCGTTTACAGAATTATGTGTGGATTTTAGGATGAAAATATGCCCACACTTAAAAAAAAACATCAAAATGTGTACATCAGAAAATAAAAAATAAATAAATCAAATTTATAACACCTGATATACTCGCATTTCTATGCAATTAAACCTTTATAAATCACTATCACCTTGTAAATATGCGCATGTGAACGCGCTTCAAACGCCACCCTGAAACATCCCTATATGGAGCAGGCTAATCAACCTCAAGCATATGCAGTCACAATGCTGCAGATCTTCACTGGCTTGTACAGTAGCCTCCCACCTGACACATTGAAATACCACCACCTGAATTCAAGAGTATTTGGCTGTGCATTGCAATTGAGCACGCAAGATGATGTGCAGCATTGTAGCCTCTCTGTGTTCTGGGGGTCAGGGAAAGGCGTAAGTTATCCGCATCCGAGTGGGTAGTCGCTATCACCTGGCACATGTAATGACATGATTGCTGTTGCAGTGAATAGGGCAGCCTATATGAAACACAGAGTTGTTCAGTCAGTTACCTTACCAGCAAGTCATTTATGAAATACAGCACCATCAAATCTGACAAAGCTACTTTGCCTCAAAATAAACAAATCATGGGTTGACCCAGGCCATGGAGCCATGACATTTCTCAATCTCATTTTGGCATCACAGATGACTTGTGCTTTAATGAAACAGCTTATGGTTAACAAAACCAACTTCATTCTCGTTAGGCACTCTTAGGGTCATACGACTGCAGTAAATTGCTCTGATTACATTAAAAGAACTGGACACTGCTGCAAATTGCCTTTTTATATTGGCAAAAGCATGTTATGTTTAATGTATTGGCATCCACACTATATGAAAGCTGGATGTAGTGCCTGGACAGTCCATTAATGGCTTCCAACACAGCCCTTTTGATGCAGTGGAGCTTGGCTGAGATATTCCCGACCTGTCAGTCAGTTCCCCTCAGAAATGATAACACGTAGCTGATATAAAGTGACAAATAACCAAAAATGTTCCTTAATGCAAATATGCAGCATTGGCCCTCTTAAAATGGGACTAAAGTACAGTCTGTACATCATATTCATCACTTTTGAGGTGTAATATGTTTGTCACGTCAATACACCTTATAATAATGGCTCATAGATTTGAATTATTGTGTATGCAAGTCATCATTTTACTTGATCAAGAGTGTCATTTCCCAGTTTCTCCAAAGTGTTGCATACACATGGGTCTGAGTTGCCATAAATATACAGTTTATATTATATATATATATATTAATATTATATATATATTATATGTCTTACATCAGGTTTTCTTTTATAAATCATGAGGTTTGTGTGGGAAGTTTCATACTCACATTCTGGGCCTCTTTTTATATATACACAAGCTTTAGAAAATAAGACTCCTGATCTGCTCAGTTGGTAATATTTCTGCAGCTCCCTTTTCCACAGATGATTTAAAGACAGATGTTATTTTTGGTAATTCTGAAATGGCTTTTTGTGCCGGTTGCTTACTAGTACGTTTTTGTGCACTGCTTACAGATTGAATTTTTCTTAGCATGATGAAGCTTTCTCTTTGTTGTTTGATGGCTAATTCATGCAGATTTTGTGCCACCATAAAAAAAAATAAACAGCATACACAGAGCGCAGTATGTATACAATCATTTTATACACACACACACACACACACTGTATATGCACGCACATACATTCAATATTTGTTACTATTTTTTTTGTATCAGTATGCTGCTGCTGGAGTATGTGAATTTCCCCTTGGGATTAATAAAGTATCTATCTATCTATGACTAGCTGCTCAGTAAGCTTACAATATGTGGATAGAGTATCTTCCTGAATCTACTGGTGCAATTACCAATGATCCTGTACCATCCGTCAGATGATCAGAATGAAAAAAGTGACTATCCAAAATGATTGAGGTCTTTAATTATACTGCTTGTCTTTCTAAGGCAGGGAGTTTTGTAAATGTAATGAATAAAATGCAGCTGGGTGTCAGTGGTATTCTGTGCTGCCTTCACCACCCTCTGCAGGGATGGACTGCACTTTGCACCTGTAGAAGTTGACAACATCAGATGGAGAAATGCCAGCTTTGCTCAGATATTTGAAGAAGGTGTTGGTGAGGCTTCTTCACAAGAACTGAAAAATTTTCCACCAACTTCAGATCACAACTGCTGGTCATATCTAGAAATTAAAGCTGCTCATCGATTTCAGCAACATCTTCTTCGATGCACAGTATATGGCAGTGTGGTCTACCTTCTGTTTCTTCAAGTCTATGACCGTCTCCTTGGTTTTGCTGACATTAAGGGTGACATTGTTGTCTTAGCACCACTGAATCAGCAGGTGTACTACTTCTCTGTAAGCTGTGTCGTCATGGTCATGTTTCAGCTAGTGTTATTCCCCTGGCTCCAGTGTTGTTGCTGTTCTTTGTTTGTTTTTAACCATTTAGTTGTTTTGGGTTTTTTTATATAGTTTTATATATTTTATTAATTTTGGTTTTGGTCTTTTTGTGCTTTAATTATCTATACTAATAAAAGGCAAAGCCCTCACTGACTGACTGACTGACTGACTGACTGACTGACTCATCACTAATTCTCCAACTTCCCGTGTAGGTGGAAGGCTGAAATTTGGCAGGCTCATTCCTTACAGCTTACTTACAAAAGTTAGGCAGGTTTCATTTCAAAATTCAAAACGTAACGGTCATAACTGGAACCTCTTTTTTGTCCATATACTGTAATGGACGGGGGCGGAGTCGCGTATCGCGTCATCACGCCTCCTACGTAATCACGTGAAACGCCTTGGGGCCGATCTGGAAGAAGGTAGCGCAGTGCCTTGATTTAAACCATTCCATGTCTTGGTGGGTTTAATACTGTGTAAGCATACATATTAACACATGTGCAATTAAACGTGTGCATTTACGGGGTGATTTCTCAGGCTTAAAAGCTCGCCTTTTATTAAAAAAGTAAATGCAAACTGTTTTCATTCTGAAGGGCACAAACCATGTTGGATTTTGTAATGATAGTTGATTAGTAAGGTCTATTAAGGGATACTTACAGAATGATTAGTAATGCCTGTGAATGCCAATGCAAGTAGGAGAATGGGCGTGAACTAAAGAACGAGTAGTAACTTGTACAGTAAATGTCTCTAAAGTCTGTCTATTAAAAAGTTATTATATCTTTCAATCCTGTGTATTGATTAAACTACGAACCTAACAAGATCACTACATGGTGTCAGAAGTGACGGATTGGAAGAGGAATGTGAAGAAGAGGTTCAGCTTTTGAACGAGTCTCATGTCTGTGAGTAACCCGAAAACGTGGTCAGAAAGCGCTAAGACGTTCTAGCAAAAGAGAAAAAAAAATATGGAAGGATTACAGCCCCCACCAAATCTCCAGTTAAAGGAAAATGTAGCTGAAAATTGGAAAAGATTTAAACAGAGATTCGAGTTGTATCTTGCTGCGATTGAAACAGATAGGAAAAGTGAAAAAATGAAAGCGTCTATGCTTCTACATGTAATTGGCGAAGAGGCGCTAGAGGTGTATAACAATTTTCAGTTTGAAGAAGATGGAGACAATATGAAATTGAACAAAATAATTGAAAAATTCGAAACGTATTGCAACCCAAAGCGCAATGTGACGTTTGAGCGGCACAAGTTTTTTACATGTTTCCAGAAAAGCGGAGAAGCAATAGACCAGTATGTGACGGAATTGCGTAATAGGAGCTGTTCTAAGAAGAAACTGTCGAGACATCAAATGACCAATAACCTCTAATCAGAACACTAACACCAGCGAAACAAATATTAACGAGAAAACAAGTATAAATCAGGAAAGAACATCTCAACTGCAAACACAATTAACCAGAAGATCAAAACGTCAAGTAAAACCACCAGAACGACTCATTGAGACATGTTGAGGATTAAAGGAACATTTTCAATTAAGAAATGCTGAATTCCTTTAACAGTTGTGCTTTTTATACATAGTTTGAATGCTGGATGTATGCCTGAAATGTTCTGGATAGTTCAGTTCTTTGAAGTGATAAAGAATTAAACGTGTGCATTTACGGGGTCATTTCTCAGGCTTAAAAGCTTGCTTTTTATTAAAAAGGTAAATGCAAACTGTTTTCATTCTGAAGGGCACAAACCACGTTAGATTTCAGCCGTTAAACGCGCAAAAATCTCGGTACACCAGATAAATAAGCGCAACATATTATCAGTTGTATTGTATGCTTACAATACATATAGAAATGTGTTAATCGTTAACTAATAGTATGGGATGGTGTTTTTCGACTCGCGCCTTGATTTAAACGATTGCATGTCTTGGTGCGTTTGTGTAGCGTATTATCAATATCTTTACACCTTTTTTTAAGACTTATTGACTGAAACGGGTTTTCACAAAAAAAGTTAGGGCTTTGCTACAGGATACACCCTCCACAAGTTAAGGAAGTAAAAATAAAAGTTATATATTTCTGTTTTATTTAAACCTTTTAAGTTCGTATGCATAGCCCCATTTGGCTGTTTTAGTTTTTTTTTTTTTCTTCAGTAATATTTAATCTCCTTAAAGAAAAACAACATATGCATTTTACTTTTTTTGTATCTCTTTAGTAATATTTTAGTGTAAAAGGATAACCAGTATTTAAACCTTTTATGTTACTTTATAAAGTTATTTAACACAATGTTGAAAAATTAATAAGAAAGCTACATATTTTGGCAGCTGCTGCTTTAATTTTCAATGAAATGAAAAAAGCTCTCCAAGAGAAAACCTCAATGAAGAAGAAACAGTTTGCACTATCTAAAAATCAGAAACCCTCATTTATAAAGGTTTGCTGCAGATGACTTAACTGAAAATAAATGAATAGTTCCTATGTGTATAATACATATTTACCTATTTTACTTATGCCTTTATTCCAGCAACTTGCAACATCTGAGGTACAATTTGTTACATTACTTTTGTTTTTTGCAGCACAGGCAGGTGAAGTGACTTCCTCAGGGTCACACAGTGGTGTCAGTACCAGGATTTGAACTGACAAGCTCCGGGTTTGCTGAAATATTACTGAAGAATGAAAAAAAACGAAAACGGGCAAATAGGGCTATGCATACAAATGTCCATCCATCCATTATCCAACCCGCTATATCCTAAATACAGGAGCCAATCCCTGCCAACACAGGGCACAAGGCAGGAAACAAACCCCGGGCAAGGTGCCAGCCCACCTCAGGGCGCACACACCCACACACCAGGGACAATTTAGAATCGCCAATGCACCTAACCTGCATGTCTTTGGACTGTGGGAGGAAACCGGAGTACCCGGAAGAAACCCAGACAGACACAGGGAGAACATTCAAACTCCACGCAGGGAAGCGAACCCAGGTCTCCTGACCTTTCACTGTGCCACCATGCCGCCCGCAAACAAACTTAAAAAGTTTAAATAAAACAGAAATATATACCTTTATTTTTACTTCCTTAACTTATGGAGGGTGTATCCTGTAGCAAAGCCCTAAGTGTTTTCATGAAACCCCCTTTCAGTCAATAAGCCTTAAAAACAGGTGTAAAGCTAAACTTGCAGCACCGCTATTCAATTACACTTGCCTAACGCCTCTCCTAAGGGGACATACTGTGGGATCTGGGCATCCGTCAAAGCACCAATCACAGGCCCGATTAGAAAGCGGGAAGCTGTGATTTGTCGTCTCCCTCCCATGTAACAATCACAGCCCGTGTTACAACGCACTATATATGTATGTATATATGTATACAGTAATCCCTCCTCCATCGCGGGGGTTGCGTTCCAGAGCCACCCGCGAAATAAGAAAATCCGCGAAGTAGAAACCATATGTTTATATGGTTATTTTTATATTGTCATGCTTGGGTCACAGATTTGCGCAGAAACACAGGAGGTTGTAGAGAGGCAGGAACGTTATTCAAACACTGCAAACAAACATTTGTCTCTTTTTCAAAAGTTTAAACTGTGCTCCATGACAAGACAGAGATGACTGTTCTGTCTCACAATTAAAAAAATGCAAACATATCTTCTTCTTCAACGGAGTGCGCGTCAGAGAGAGAAAAACAAACAAATCAATAGGGATGTTTGGCTTTTAAGTATGCGAAGCACCGCTGGTACAAAGCTGTTGAAGGCGGCAGCTCACACCCCCTCTGTCAGGAGCAGGGAGAGAGAGAGAGACAGAGAAAAACAAAGTCAAAAATCAATACGTGCCCTTTGAGCTTTTAAGTATGCGAAGCACCGTGCTTCAGGAAGCAGCTGCACACAGAAGGTAGCAACGTGAAGATAATCTTTCAGCATTTTTAGACGAGCGTCCCTATCGTCTAGGTGTGCGAACAGCCCCCCTGCTCACACCCCCCTACGTCAGTGCAAGAGAGAGAGAGAGAGAAAGTAAGTTGGGTAGCTTCTCAGCCATCTGCCAATAGCGTCCCTTGTATGAAATCTGTTATATTGATTAATACACAAAGAAATCCCCAAACCTTCTTTATTATAGAAAAGCCTCTCTCATACAATCTCCTTCCCAGAACTCCCATCCCTCTTCCCGTTCTATTTATATCTTTGTACAGTGCCACCTACTGTCCAAATGAAATAACATTAATACCACAACATAACATCTCCCCCTTTCTTAAATATCTAACTTCCCGTCCAAAACTTGCTGTTAACAAAACGGAAAATAACACAACAAAGAAACAACAAACTAATCTGTTTGACTTGCATTACGATCCCGTCTCATAGTCTTTTAACCACACAGGACGGCGGCATAGGCGGCCCTTCAAGGTGGACTTCCCATTTCCTTCAGGGACCAACAAAGCAGGTGGTTTCACTGTTGGAATCGGAGGCAGAAAACTCTCAAGGAACGAATCCCCATGTGACTCAAGCAGAGCAGCAGGAGGCGCACCAGAGAATTGATCCGCGGGTGGCACGTCATTTGTCGAATCTGCACATGGTGCGCAAGGCGACAACCGCGCTGCATTCCATACTTTACCGTCACCAAGCACGTAGCTGCTTTCTCCAATTTTGTCAAGTACAGGCGTGGGATTACTGTAATGTGGCAATCCTTTAGACACCAGGGTGGACATTTTTACTCGCACTGTGTCTCCCTTTGCCAGTAACGGGAGACGAGCTCCTCTTCTGTCATCCGTGTATTTCTTCATCTTATTCTGTTTAGCAGCAACTCGTTGTCTTATGCTTGCATCGTCTAGTCCAACAGATGTTGACAAAGGCAGTATGTTCAGTTTGGTACGCATCTTGCGTCCATGAAGCAGTTCAAAAGGCGAAATACCCGTTGTCGCATGTGGCGTAGCTCTAAAAATATGAAGGAATTCCGTAACGGATGATTTCCAGGGCTTACGCTGTAAATGAAGCGTCTGTACCGTTTCCTTGAGCACTCGATTAAATCTTTCAATTGCTCCATTAGCCTGAGGGTGATAATTTGCAGATCTAGTGTGCTGAATGTCCCTCTCCTGTAGGAATGTGGTCAGCACAGAGGATGTGAACTGAGGACTATTATCAGATACCAAGCATTGAGGGTTGCCATGGCGACTGAAAATAGATATTAAAAAAGCAACTACAGCTGAAGCAGTAATTTGGGACGTAAAACCAACTTCAGGCCATTTTGAATAATAGTCAATTAGTGTGAAGGCAAAGCGACAGTCTGCAGGTGCGATTTCGAATGGCCCTATCACGTCAATGGCAACTTTCTGCCATGGCCCGTCTGGCCAAGGTACGGGTTGTAATGGCGCGGCACACACTTTTGCGGTCTTATCATTTGATTGGCAAGGTTGACAGGACTTGATTGCTGTAGTGACAAGATCATCCATTTTCGGCCACCAGTACAGGTCGCGAAGCCTCTGTTTTGTGCGGACAATTCCTTGATGACCCTCGTGTGCTAGGTCCACAATTACCTGTCGCAATTTAACCGGCACAACTAAACGATCCGATCCTCTGAATACAAAATCATCTTTAACAGACAGTTCATGCCGTATGCGAAAGTACGGTACAAGCTCATTTGGTACAAGTGAAATATTTGCAGGCCATCCCGAATGAATGCGATCCCGTACTGCACTCAGTTCTGGGCATGAAGCAGAAGCAGCTTCGAATTCTGCATGGCTTACTGCCTTCACGGCCGAGGACAGAAGGGCAACATACTCCGGCTCTAATTCAGATGGCACATTTGGAGCAGATATAGGGAGACGAGATAGGCAGTCCGCAGTCGAATTCTGCGCTCCCGGGCGGTACAACACGTCATAATTAAAGCAAAGGAGACGTGCCGACCATCGGTCAATACGCAAACCAGCTCTCCCCATACCTTTCGTAGTTAGAAGTGTTGTGAGGGCCTGGTGATCTGTTTTCAAAGTGAAACGGTGTCCCCACAAATACGTACGCCACTTTTCAACTGCCCAAACGCACGCTAAGGCCTCCTTTTCCACTGTAGAATACTTCCTCTCGGCCTGAGAAAGTGTACGAGAAGCAAAAGCAATGGTGTGCTCTGTTCCATCTGCATGCATTTGTGTAAATACTGCACCTAGCCCGTAGTCTGAAGCGTCAGTTGCTATAATTGAAGGCAAAGCAGGATCAAAAATTGCCAGAGCAGGACTGGTCAGAATTAATTCCTTGACCCTATGGAAGCTACGCTGTGCTTCCTCTGTGAACTCAAAGTTGGATTGCCCACGTAAACAAGCACGTATAGGTTCTACTATCGTGGCGTAATGCGGTATAAACATTGCATACCATGATGTTAGCCCTAAAAATGAACGTACAGCTGAAACATCTGTGGGAAGAGGTGCGTTATGGAAGGCATCAACGTGCTCTGTGTCAGGCGAAATACCCTCCGCAGAAATTACATGCCCCAAAAAACGAAGGGAGGACTGCTTGAAATGACATTTGTCCTGATTTAATTGTAGCCCTGCCTTCTCCAAACATTCTAAAACAGCTGATAGGTGACGTTCATGTTCAGCAGCCGTGAATCCATAGATAATAATATCATCAAGGTAATTCTGGACACCTGGAAGATGGCGGAGAAGTGTTGACAGTAATTTTTGAAACGCGGCTGGAGCGGACGCCAGCCCAAAGGGAACACGGCAAAAACGGAACAAGCCATCGTGTGTTATAAATGCAGTCAGGTCCCTACTCTCCTCGTGCAAGAGCACTTGATGGTACGCGTTTGCCAGATCTATAGTGGAGAAGACAGTAGCACCTCGTAATTGAGAAAGCAGTTCCTCAATATGTGGCAGCGGAAAAGAATCAACAATAACAGCCTTGTTAGGCTCACGAAGGTCTACACATAAGCGTATGCCACCAGTTTTCTTCTGTGTGACTACTATTGGTGATACCCACGGAGAAGCATCCACGGACTCAATAATTCCTGCATCTAGCAAGTGGCGCAGTTCAGCAGAAACAGCAGTCCGTACCGATATTGGCAAGCGCCTCAGTCTCTGCTGCACCGGCGAAACCTCTGGCCGGATTCTTACCTTATGTACAAACCCTTTTGCACATCCTAGGCCTCTGAATGGAGTGGAAGACAACTGTAGCACTGGGGCTGGTGGGGTAAGTACTGTATTACCTTCGATGTGCAATTTCAAAGATGTAACTAAGTCCATGCCTAGTAAAGGGGCACCGGTTTGCACGATGAAGAAAGTAGCCGGTACCGTTACAGCTGCATATGAAACTCGGGCTTGGAGGCATCCTATGACCGGTAGTTCAGTTTTGGAATAACAGAGCAGGCGTACGGGAGGTGCTGATAAATTACAAGTACCGAAATACCGGTTACATAACCTACTGGGTAAAATGGATACAGATGAGCCCGTGTCTACGAGGAGTCGCACCAAATGTGGTTTAGAATCGTTTGCTTGAATTGTAACAGCACATGAAATTTTCCCAGGCCGTTTTGTACCATCATTCACACACAAAATGGTGGTTTCCGGAATCTCAATACCTCGAACTCGGTCTTGTGGAGGAGAGCGACATACACGAGAAAAATGTCCAGATTTCCCGCAGCTTCTGCAAATAGCCGATGCAGCCGGACACTCTGGAGCATTTGCGAGATGTGCTTTGGATCCACAGCGGAAATACGACCGATTCTTATTGGAGGTCATAGGAGTGCCATAACTAGGCTGTACGGGGGCCTGACCATCGCGGCGTCGTGTAGATAGCCTCGTGCTTTGAACTGCATCGACTGAAGCTGGAGAAGTGGCCGCCAGGATCCCCGCTTGGTTTTTAGCAGCTTCAAAATGCGAAGCGAGCATCACCGCTTTTTCAAGAGTGAGGTCATGTTCAAATAATAGTTTCTCGCGGACACGTGGACAGGCTGTCTTTTCTACCAGCTGGTCCCGTAGCATTTCATCAGCTTTATCTTTAAAGTCGCAGGTAGATGCAAGATCTCGTAACGCAGAAATATACTGAGCCACAGTTTCGTCATGTCGTTGGGCTCTACTACGAAATTTATGGCGTTCAACAACCACATTGCACTTGGGCAGAAAATGCGCCTTCAACGCCGCCACGGCCTCTGCGTATGTGTTCCCTGTATTTGGTAATGTATAGAAAAGTCTGTGTCCTTCAGTGCCCAAACAGTGCAGAAGCAACGCTCGTTTCCTGGCTACTGTCCAGTTGTCTCCATCTGCCCCAATAACAAGCAAATAATTTTCAAATATTTTCATCCACGTATCAAACGGAAGCGTGGGCTCTCCTGGACAAGGAAGAAAAGCAGCTGGTAGTGGAACAGTAGAGGCGTCCATCATTGCTTAGAAACGTTCTCGTCGCCAATTTTGTTATATTGATTAATACACAAAGAAATCCCCAAACCTTCTTTATTATAGAAAAGCCTCTCTCATACAATCTCCTTCCCGGAACTCCCATCCCTCTCCCCGTTCTATTTATATCTTTGTACAGTGCCACCTACTGTCCAAATGAAATAACATTAATACCACAACATAACAAAATCAACTGGGCAAACCAACTGAGGAAGCATGTACCAGAAATTAAAAGACCCATTGTCCTCAGAAATCCGCGAACCAGCAAAAAATCCGCGATATATATTTAAATATGTTTACATATAAAATCCGCAATAGAGTGAAGCCGCGAAAGGCGAAGCGCGATATAGCGAGGGATCACTGTATATGTATATGTGTATGTTTATGTATGTGTGTATATGTATGTGTATATATATGTTGATATGTGTATATATATATATATGTGGATGTGTATATGTATATATATATATATATATATATATGTATATGTAGATATGTGTATATGTAGATATGTATATATATGTATATATGTATATGTATATATATATGTTTACATAACCTCTTTAACACATTACTTCTCCGCTGCGAAGCGCGGGTATTTTGCTAGTTTAATATATTGTTTATTAAATTACTTTAAATTTGTCGTCTGCCCTGTTCCCTGTATACAACATCTAAAGGGGGCGGAACCACCTAATAACGCAGCTGGTGATTTGCCCCAGCTGTATAAAAGGTGAAGCAGCAATTAGCAACATTAGCACCATGCTGTGATTCTAGCCACACAGAATGCTCAGAAATAGGTAAGGCCTACTCAGTGGGCCCAGCCAGCCCTTCAAAAAGTACAGGTCTGGCTGTTGGTAGTTTTTGGGAGCTGTACCTATTTCTAACCTTAGTGTGTGACAGGAATCACAATCATTGTTAGTGATCAAGCCTCTGATATATATTCAAATCTCATATAAATATACTTTATCATTATAAAGAGATAGAGAGCTTTATGATATGAAGGCTAGTCTGTTACAAAATGCTTAAGTGCAAGTTACTGTTTTGGAAATGATTGTGGAGTTCTGTAAAACAATTGTTTTTATATTGTGTACACTACAAGCAGGCAGTAACAATCATGTCTTTTTTAATATATTAAGTGTACATCTGTTGTTTTTTCCCTCTTTGCCTCTATTTTGAAGTGAAGCAAGGCGTGAAATTAAAGTAAAATAGCTAAGCCGAATTCTTAGTGTGTCAGGGATGATTTGACCAGACAGGTGATTTTCCCAAAATGATTATCCACCACATACTGTACAGAAGAGCAGAAATAAAAGGTCTGAAGAACTGAAATTCAGTATACACAGAAACAAGAAAAAGAAACCAAGAGTGACAAGGAGAGTAAACAACGAACAGGCTCAGGTTAGAATATTCAATTTCATTACTTTTTTTTAATAAAGCATTTCTCAGAATAGGTCTGCTCAGGGGTCCCATATGAGTGTTCAAGGTATTATTTTATAGAAATAAAAAACAAAAAAAAATAAATAAATAAAATTCAGCAAAGGTCACAAGTAATCTAAAGGGAATATGTATAATATTCTTTACACATGTCTGCTTAGTGACAAGTCTAATCATCTGCCACAAGACATCTAAATGAATAAAAGGGATCAGCAAACCTATCCAGAAATTAAAGATTTAGACTTTTTACGACTCAAATAGCAGAGTACTATATATGGGATCCATAAAAAATGTCAATTTTGTTAAGGAGCCTGGTGTAGAAGGATGAAAAATGACAAATTACAGTAAATTCATCGAAATTTTTTAAAAAAAGTCATACTGTAGGAGCAATATAGTTCATGAATGTACAGCCAGCAACACAACTATTTTGGATGTGATATGAATTTAAAGGCTTTCATAAACATTATTCAAAGTGACAATGTCTCGCTAGTGGCAAGATGATGATTTGTGGTGCACCACACACAATGTGTGAGTGCAGCTGTCAAAAGAACAAGGTTAGACAGAGTGCAGTCAATGCTGAATCCAGGGAGCAAGTCATATTTCAGCAGGTCACTTGTAACAGTCATCTAGAGGACACAGCAATTACCAGCATGCTGTGACAAGAAGATATAAAGTTTGTCTGGTATAAAAAAAATGACAAACAATCTCTGATTTCTGAAGAACCTTTCTATGATGTTTGCTTCCAGATTATCCTCTAATACTTTAAAGAAGCATGATTTAGATTCATTGGAAACTCAATGTTTAAGTGTGTTTTGGTGTGTTTGTATGGGGATGTGTCTGGTGACTGGAGTGCCAGATTCAGTTCCCACCTTGTACTCAATGCTGCCAGAATAGGCTCTCATCCCCACAATCCGATGGTGCAGATCAGAAAGTTTCCCCAGATAGAGAAATCCAAACATTTTGGGGACTTTTCATGAGTCTAGCCATCTGCTTTGACCAGAGTAATTAATGATCTATTGAACACTGTTGACTCTGATTTGATGTCACTGTTGCTACTTCTTGATTTAAGTGCAACGTTTGACACAGTAGACCACAGCATACCTTTAAGCTCTCTGGAGAATCATTATAGCATTCAGGGGACACTACGTTCATGGTTTCCCTTTTCTTTATCAAATAGAACTCAACTTGGAAGTTACAACAATACAATCTCTGAATTTTCTTAGGTAAAGTTTGGTGTACCCCAGAGAATAGTCCTTGGCACTATTCTTTTTTTTATCTATAAGCATTCCCTGTGTGAAATCACTTAAATATGGTGTTAATTTTCACTGTTACGCTGACAATATGCAGTTATATGTACGCCTGTAAAGACAAATGACCTTGCCCAACTCCTAAATTTAGAGGAATGTCTGTCAGGAATTAAAAAAATGGATGGGTATGAACTTTCTGCTCTTAAATACTGATAAAAGAGTTATTGGTTGTTAGACCAGCCAAATATGCATAATTGTGTGTGAACTTGAGTGTTAATATTGATGGCTGTGGTATTTCTGAAAGTTTGACCATCAAAAATCTTGGAGTGATCTATGATACCCATCTCATATTCCAGTCTAATACATGCATGTGTTACGTCTAGACTGAATTATTGTAATGAGCCTTTCCTCCGGTCCTCCTAGTTGTGCTACTAGAAATCTTCAGCTTGCTCAGTATGCTGCAGCTAGAATCCGAACAAAAACAAAGAATATTTGAGCCTATAACACCCATCCTAGCTTCTCTTCATTGGTTACCAGTACAAGATAGAGCAGAGATTTTAAAGTTTGTTTAACTTGTAAGGGCTTGCATGGACCTGCACCACCTTACTTACCTGAGCTAATTACACCACACACACCAGTACATCCTTTATGTTCTTTTAATGCTCGTCTTTTGGTCATTCCTTTAGTTAAAAAAAAAAAATTAAAAAAATCAATCTTTTTGAAACAGAGCATTTGGCTACCATGCACCTTATCTTCAGAATGGCCTTCCATTCAGTGTAAGAGAAGCACAATCCGTTGATATTTTTAAATCAAGACCAAAAACCTACCTTTACTCCCTTCATTACAACCTACCTTAGAATTCAGTCAGTCAATCACATTTGACATACATTACATGCTTAAATTATTACTATTTTTTTATTACTTGTTGACATATGTTAACGTGGTGTTTTAATGATGTTTAATAATAATAAAACGATTTTATTTAACTTGACTCCTCTGTCTGTTTGTTTGTCTGGGTCAAATCTTGCAACTGATTTTAAACCTTCTTTTGGCGAAGCAAATTTCTTAAATTTTTCATATGTGTTCAGTATCAATGACAATACAATAATCTGACAAAACTGATGTAATTACATAACAAATTTCACCGTACTCAATGGTTATGTGATTCCAATTAACGCACACACAACAATGACAGAGGGAGAATATAGTGAGATATAGGAGCATACAAGTCAGAGACGCATGAGATTGCCTCCACTTGCATCTTCCAAGTGAGTGGAGTGGGTAAACATGTGTGCTGACTTGTTTACTCTTGTGAAGGAGTAGCCCTTGATGATCACGATTAGGAAATATTGCTGTAAACTTGCCATTCTGTCGTCAATATTTTTTTCGTAGCAACCAAGTGCTAATACCACTATAATAATAAGAGCCTGAACAGAAAAAAAGAAACCAAAATATAATTCTTTTTAGTATTCAAATAATTCTGCAAAAAAGTTATTATGTAATACTTTTAAAGAAGTTTCCCATTCATGAAAAATGATAAAAGAAAAATTATTTGCAAAATACTCAAAAACTAAAAAGTAAAAAATATATAAAAACAGAAAAATGGTTTTATTTAGTTTAGTTTTTAATGCACAAAAAAACAAAAAATAAATTTTTCCTTAATCACAATTTTTGTGGTTATATATGATTAAATAAAATCATGGGTTGCGCATAAATGAATTAATTCAATTAATTAATAGAATAGCTACTTTCATCATAAACTGTAAAAAAAAAAAAAACACAACAACATTGCAATTTCCCACCAAATTGTTTGAATCAATTAATTTATGTGTGTCCCATAAAACCACGAAAATTGTGGTTAAAGAAAAATGTGTTTTTTGCTTTTTAGTGCATTTATAACTAAAGTAAATAAAATCGTTTTACTTAAAAAAAAAGAAAACATAAAATATATTTTTTACTATTCCTTCAACATAATGTTGTGGTTTTATTTTAATTTCTATTTTTAGTTGCTTTATATCTTGTCCCATGTATTCTTCTTATTTGTACAGTATATTGGAACCATGTTGCATGGTGATTCTGCATTTTGATTGAGTGATAGATCATGTTATAGACCAATAAATTTGGGCAACTGTAGTAGTTTATGTAAACGAACAGGAGTTAAGTTTTTGGACAGAATGAGACCATAGGATGAAATTATTTTCCTGCTCAGAGATCCCAATTTCAATTTCAAGCGAGGGGTTCAACAATACAGTGAGATTCCAAAGTAGAACCACTAACTCTCAGGATCAAGGGGAGCTATCTGTGGTGGTCTTGGGATTTTGTTAGGATGTCTTCAGGCCCCATCCCACAAGTCATCTACAAAACCTGCTGACAGAATATCCAGGGACAAACTCAGGACATGCTCAAGGGATTATATCTCTCAAGTAGCTTTGGAGCATCACAGACGTCACTAGGAAGGTGTTGGAATAAGTTAGCAAGGTTATCATTTGGTCATCACAGCTCAACATGTAACCCTCTTAAGGGTAAGGAAAATAAGTTAAGTCCAAATAAGGAATTAAATACATTCTTTTGCATAAACCATTGTGTTACATGGTCATGATGATGTACTTAGTAAAGGAATGACTATATTTATACCAACATTGGCCTGCAGTGAAGTGTGCCAATTGGTTATGGGTATTAGCATATTCTTTCAGAGATGCTGTATAACCAATCCTGTGGATTAACACTGTGAAATCCTTTTTATAGCATAGTGTTGCAACAAGGAAGGAAGCTGCACCATAAAGCCTAGAAATGGCATTATGCCTTTTCATTCGTTGGAAGGTATGTGCAGCTGCACATACTGACACTTTAGAAAGTTAAGCAATGTCATGGAGTTTGTTTGCAATTTTCTAGAAGGTCAAAGCGACACAAAAGAACTCTGGCTGGGTGGAACATGAACAAAAAATATTTTAGGTTTGAACAGCATAGGAGTCCAGTGGTTTAGCTTTGCTGCTGCACGGTTTCTGCATCTTGGGTTCAAAACCAACACATAATTGCTGCCTATGTGGTGTTTTCATGCTATTCCCATCGCAGAGACAGACCAGGTTAACTGACAACTTTAAACTGACCCTGTATGATGGAGTGTGAGTATGAGTGTCCAGTTGAGCCCTTTGATGGACTGGCACCCATCAGGGGTTGGTTCCCACCCTGTGCCAGATCCTAGGGGAGACTGCGGGCCCCTGTGATGCATAAAACTGCATAAAAATTTCTACACACTTTCCCTTTATAAACCCCAATCAACATCCCAATCAAATTTTAAACGCATATACATGCATCTATAGCCCCACTCCGACTCCTTCCAGAATTTTGCCTATTTGAATATGCAAATCAATATAAAAAGCCCCTTCTGTTCAGTGTCTTGTCAAAAGACAATGGGAAAGGCATGTTTAAAAAGAATTTCAGAGAATGTGAAATTAAGGTCCAGCTCAGTGAAGTGGAGGCAAGGAAAAGCGTAATATTTGGTGGCATAATTAATGGTATAAGCAACAAAAGGAAATTGATGGTGGTGGAGGCACTCAAAAATTCAAGTTCAGAAAGTTGCCCAGTGCCCGAAATTAAAAAGAATTGGTCACATATTAAAGTTAACGTAAAAAGGCGAGATGAATCCCACTGTCTGAGTGTCATAAAAAAGCGTATTAGGGCCACAGAGAAAAAAAATAGGGACAATGTGGAAAAAAAAAGATCTATGTCGAGATTAAAATGGAAATGTCGACTCTAATCTTGAAATTTCCACTTTAATCTCGTAGTTTATTTTGTCATTAAAAGTAGAATCTTGTAAATGGGGTGGCGCAGTGGTAGCGCTGCTGCCTCGCAGTTAGGAGACTCAAGTTTGCTTCCCGGGTCCCCCCTGCGTGGAGTTTGCATGTTCTCCCCGTGTCTGCATGGGTTTCCTCTGGGTGCTCCGGTTTCCACCCACAATCCAAAGATCACGATTAGGTTAGGTGCATTGACAATTCTAAATTAGCCCTAGTGTGTGTGCTTGGTGCGTGGGTGTGTGTGTGTGTGTCCTGCGGTGGGTTGGCACCCTGCCATGGATTGGTTCCTGCCTTGTGCCCTGTATTGGCTAGGATTGGCTCCCGAAGACCCCTGCAACCCTGTGTTCGGATTCAGCGGGTTGAAAAATGGATGGATGGATGGATCTTGTAAAAGTCATCTTAAAATCAATGTTTCATTTACTAGAGTTTCTCAAACACCACCATAAATAAAGTACCACGTTAAATGCTTCTAATTCTAAGTGTTCCCTGACCCAGTCATTAATCACTATGTGCTTCTTAAACTGGCTTTCTCTTACACCGACAGGAGCATGCAGGCAGTGATCACCACACAGAATACATTACATTCATGATATTACAGCTCTCTAAACATTTTAGTCATAGAGCTGCAAGCAAGCCTCAAGTGCGAGGCATGAACAATTCCTAGATAAGGCGTGAGCTCATCGCAGCGTGAATACGAGCACACACATACACTAGTAGCGTCATTTTAGCATCACCAAATCCTCTTACCTGCATCCCTTTGGAAAGAAACCGAAGCACGCCGAGGAAACCCACCAGAAAAACTCCATGTGCCACCATGCCCCCACATTTAATTACTGTATTAACAGTATGCATTATTTAAATGAAGTTAACAATTTATCCATAAAATGTAATATACCTATTTAATGCATTTCATTATAAAAATGATATCAAGTATACATCCTAGTATTCTAACAGCACTCAGCTCCAAGAGGATAGCTATGAGAAATCTAAACTGACTTAGACATCAGTCATCATCATGAGACAGGATATCAGTATGTTCTGTAAATACGCACTCTCTTCTAATTCTTCTATTTGTGATGTCTTGTAACACCACTAAATCAGCCATAGTAGTTAGAACAGTTTGGCTATCCCGTGCACTATTATATTGATACATAATGATTGCAATCAAGTGCATTAAACTTGTAAACGATATACAATTAATTTCAGTGTATTTGATAAAGCTCGCAATCATGGAGGTGAATCTAGAAAAGAAAGGGAAACCACACAGAAACAGTGCACTGCCTTGACGCTGGGAGGCGCTCATTTGCAAAACTGAGCAGAAACGTTTGTAAGCATGGTCTAAGGGTGCCATGAAAGTGTGCATGGCTTTACAGCAAGTTTAGTTTTTATACATCTCAAAGTGAATGTGGAAAGGGGCATATGCAACATTTTTGTGCATACTCACCGTTTATACATGAGGCTCCTGATCTTTTAAAATGAATGAGACCTCGGTTTGAAATGCAGCAGACATCCAAAACATTTATGTTACATCACAAAGAAGGAAATATGCTAACACAGAATCTGGGTCTTTCATTCAGGAAGCTAACATAACTAATCAATTGGTACAACATAAGAGAGCAAATCAAAAAGTAAAGGTAATTTGAAAATTACGCAGTAACCGTGAAAGACAGAAGCTGACGGAACACAACACATTTGTGAACGTTCATGGGTAGTTTGAACACACACAGTACAGCACGCAGCCCTTGGTCTATTTGAAGCCAAGATGAAATGAACATGGACAACTCGTTGTATTGAGATTTCTTTGTACAGAGGGAGTGAAACGTGATGAAATTCACAGAAAGACAGATTTGTGGCAGTTTATTGTAATTGTAAAGTATTATATGTAGGAAGTAAAAAAGTGAGATATGAATACACAATGAAAGGTCTGAGAATTGAAAGAACATGTTATTATAAGGATTTAGGAGTCAGTGGACGTTAGAAGTTAGGTTATATTGCACAGTGTGTGGAGTACAAGTCACGCTGAAGCTTTATAACACACTGGTGAGGCCTCAAGCCACATGGAAAACCTATGAAAGAGCACACAGACAGTGGCTCAGACAGGTTTGAAGCAGTGAGGTAGCCATGCTGAACAATACACTTCCTAATTCTTTATAAAAAGGGATTGGAATGAACTGTCTGCTTGTGCGCCTTTGCCTTGCTTGAAACTACCTGTAGGTGTTATTTTCTTTGTTAATAGTCTGCTGGAAAGCTTTAGGAAAGCAGCATAGGTACAGCAGAATGTATTGGACTCTCACATCACTTGGGCCTCAATTAAATTCAAGGTCATATGCAGTTTGAACGGACTGAATTCCTACATCACTCCCTGTCCTAACACTATCCTCTGAACTGGCTACAGAGTCATTGCATTCAGGACAAGCAGGTGTCTTATCTAACCCTGGTGTTTAGCTTTGTGCTCATCTGAAATGGCTCTGCATAAACTTTCTCCCAGTTCTAACTGTGAAAAAACAGGATAGATGACACTCATTAAAGTGATTAAGAACCTACAAGGACCATTGTTTTAATCTTAGTGATGCTCCTTATGCACTTTTTAGTAAGCAGGCAGGACATCCTAGAGGCCGAGTAGACAAAAGAAAATGGTTATAAATCTGCCAACAATACTAGGAGGCATATTTTACCATATCCACTCATATAGCTTGGATATGCCAGCAGGTTTTGAAATACAGGATTCCTAAAGGCAGGATCTGAACATAGAAAGAAAAATCACATTAAAGCATACATTACAGATTTTTATTATTTTTTCTGCCACTATATTTTGTATATGATGAATGACCAATTAGCTCAGAATGAAGAAAAATCCATTTAAAATATTGTGACCCACACAGCTCACCTGCAGTTGACAAGGGAAGCTTAGCAAAGGACTATTAATTTAAACTTCACACCTTTTCAGCTAAAATGCCATTCTAAGATGTAATGCAGTTCAGCCGTTATAGGCTTTGTCTGTGACTGTATGGTCGTCCTCCGGAGTCTCTCTAGTGAGGAGAAGCAAGTGCTATTTTAGATTTTAACCACTAGGCTGCACTACACACTGGTTAACTGAGAGAGTGAGCCTGAATCTATACCAAATACTGCATTTGATTTAATACTATTTCAATTCAAATTATTACAGTTTTTAGCTAAAATATTATTTAATCTTTATAATATTTACTTAAGATGCATTTCATTTAACTTCTTGATATATTCCGAGTCAGACAACCCTATGTCTGTTGCTTTTATCTCAATCAATTCCTTAATCACGTGACAGTTTGTTTACTGCAACATGCTGCTTCTGCTCTTATTGTGTATCAACCAGAACTATAAATCGGTTGTGAAAGAAGCCCGGACACATATAGACACTGAGACACACAGAAGTCCTAACACGCATTATTTATTTTTCTCTTCACAACACACAAAACTGAATAAACTTAGTCCTTATCTCTTTCTTTCATTTTCTTCTCTTCTCTTCTCTTCTGCCGCCTCTACTCCTCTCCTCCAAGCTCCACCCTCTGCCTCCCGACTCCGGCCACCCGACTGGAGTAAGGCGGCGCCTTTTATAGAACACCCGGATGTGCTTCAGGTGCTCCCTGATGACCTTCCTGCAGCACTTCCTTGTGTCGGAAGTGCTGCATGGGCACCCGGAAGCACCCCGGGTCTATCAGCCTCCTGTTCTGGCAGCACTTCCTGTTGTGGCAGAAGTGCTGCAGTCCATGTCTCCAGGACTACCCAGGTGCCCTTTGGTGGTGGCCATGGGCCCCAACAGGGTTGGGCCTCTTCACTCCGATCCCGTGGCCCCCATGCAAACCAGGGCGGCTGCCCTCTCGTGTCCCGGGGGAGCTATTGTCCCTCTCCCGGTCCTTCCACCTTCCAGGTGTCCCAGCTGCACAAGTTCCCTAGTCGTCCGCCACACAGGGTATGATTAAAACCTGGAATACAGTTAGGAACCCTTGTGTTTTTGTTATTTCCTTCACATATTCCAGTCCTATACATGATACTCTGATGAGTGGTTGTGTGTGGTTTAGGTTAAAGTTAGGATAGACATCCACATACTGGGTTTAATAAAGAGTGGATGCACAAATTAGTGATTGTTCAGTGACCCTGACCAAGATAATCCGATTTACTTGGATGAAGAGCCTAAAGAGACTCCTACATACTAAACAGTGATAGGAATTGGCAATCCATTTTCTTTAAAATTCAAAATTAAATATGTTTGTTATAGTGTAAGTTAAACAAAAACAGACAAACGCGCAAATGACTGTATTTACTAAAACTTTTCTTTTATTTCAATTTACATCAGTGTATGCTCATTATACTCAGTGCATCATTGCTCCAAAGTCCTGGGCCCATACCAAGTCCTGAGTGCTGTCTGTGTTGAGTTTGCACATTCTCCATGTGTTTAAGTAGACTTTGATCCAGATTCCTCCCATATCACAAAGCATGTACGCGTTTGGGGACTCTTAACGGACCCCATGGGATGGACCAGCACCCCAACTAGGGCGAATTCCTACCTTGTGCTGGGTGCTACTGGGTTAGACATTTCCCACCACACAACCCTGAATTGAATCAAGGGTTGCAAATTGAACAAAAAAAGTATTTAAAAATAGAGACTAATTTTTTCATATGAATTAAACCATTTCTGCTAAATGACATAAATACACAGCTACCATTTACTTTTGCTT
The DNA here is from genome assembly GCF_900747795.2 of Erpetoichthys calabaricus. Classification (NCBI taxonomy): domain Eukaryota; kingdom Metazoa; phylum Chordata; class Cladistia; order Polypteriformes; family Polypteridae; genus Erpetoichthys; species Erpetoichthys calabaricus. The sequence goes on along the minus strand of NC_041395.2, from coordinate 140,999,630 downwards.
TTCTAATTTGCTGCAGACATTACAATGTAGTTTAAAAAAAAAACACACAGCTAAGATAACAAAACAATGAAAGGAAATCAGCAAATAAAAATATTGCCAAATGACAAATGTCATGTGTAATCCTTTGCAGAAAAGACATTCACAATTTGAAATAAGGTCTTTTAGATAAAAATGGGAAACAATAACTCTAATCTAATCTGTATATGAGAGCCATTGTATATGGGGTGTAGAAAACCTTATTTTTTAATTCAGGTTTTACCTTACATCCAAGTCACTTAGATAAATAAACATAATATGATTTGTACCAAATAGACCTGAATAGGATAGCTGCCTGCAGTGGAAGTTTGAATTGAATCAGTAAATTGGTTCTTAAAATTACCCATCCCCGGATTATCAAACCCACTTAATCCAGTTCAGGGTTCTGGGGGATTAGCAGCAGTATTTACACACAAGTACATGGAAGGGCACATTCACACTCAGTTACACAGGAGTAGTCATTTAAGACTGCCAGTCTTTGGGATGTGGGAGCAGTCCGGAGTACACAAAGAAAGTACAGACAGCCATGTGGAGAGGGAATGTATAGCGTATTCCCAGTGATCTAGATATTTAGCTCCTTAAAACAGTGTAGCAGCAGTATGAAAGACTATGCCACTATCACCCAAGTTCAGCCATCGTCTTTCACACTTGCCCAGTTTAGAGTTACAGGAAGACAATGTCTATAGTGAACCTGCTTGGCACAAAGCAGGAACCAGCCTTGAAGAGGGCACCTATGTAAAACAGGACAGACTTGCAGCAGTACCCTTGGGGACAAATTAGAGTCACCAGTTAACCTATTCTGCATGTCTTGGGGAGGTACTGTATTTCATGGAAAAATCTATGCCAACTTGGGAAGAACTACAACTTCTGGGCCAGAACCCCACAGACGTAGATGTGCATGATATTACCACGAATCGGTGCAACCACCCAATATGCCCACCCATATATCCTGTCATGTGTTTAGCATCACAGTCAGAGTTGGTTCACGTTTTGACCCAACTGGGCAATATAAACTCAGGAAATGGATGGATGGATATTACGTTAATTCATTATACAATTTAGCCATCAAGCTGAAGAGATGAAAAGAAAATCACAGAGAGAGAGAGAGAGAGAGAGACCAGATATTTAATTTTTTAACATAATGAGTATGTCTGGTATGTATTCATTTCAAAAACACCTACCGCCTTTTTTCAAAAAAGGGCCAGATACATCATACAGAGACAGAGAGAGAGAGAGAGGCCCAGTGTTAATGCAGTATCATGGGGGTGGGGGTGTTTGGTCTTTATGCTAGTGAAAGGTTTGGTAGGAAACCCAGCTGGTAAATTGTGTGTTGACGGAACCCTTCCTGTAGCAACCCTGCTGAGATAAATAAGCCTTTCTGCCTTCCCTTTCCTTCCGTCTGGTATTTTTCAAGTGAGAAATAAAACCTCAAAAAAAAAAAAAAAAAAATCCACAATGCAACAAGAAAAGGCCAAGTTTGGTTTTAAACGTCCCAAAAATGAAAGGAGGTAAGTGCCATTTGTTTTCTAGGTTTCGGTTCACTTTGTGGTTTAGTGATTGACTGGCAGTTAGTTGTTATTCTCTAGATTTGCCGTTGCCACCCAGGAGTTTTGTTTGATTGCTTGAGAATGGAAACGTGTCACTAAAGGGTATGTGTTAACAGGCACTAACCTACATTAGCAGCAGAATTTTTTTCCAGTATTTTGGTTTGCAAATTTTAAGGTGTAGAATACTGGGAAAAAAAAAAGTTTTGCCACTAAACAAAAAAAAGTTAGAAAAGGTCATCTGGTCTAATGTTTATTGTATAAAACAGCTCTGTGAGGCGCTGCAACATCAGGGTATTTTGCTTTGTAGCATTGTGGATTATGGTGTCTGTCCTGGAGTGTCCACTCTAATGAATAAGCGGATTTGTGCTCCGTGTTCTCGGCATCAGCAAGCACGTCTTTGCACACAACAATGCAATGTATCCGGCTGAAGGCCAAAGAGAAAGCTGTGTAGGGAATAAGAAGATGGTCTTCTATATGCCACTTGGAAAGATGTGGAAAGCAAGCTTTAGGATGCTTTAAATGCAATGCTTTGTTATTTTGTAGTTTTTAATGTTTTTAGATTATTATATGGGTTGCACTATGAAAAGGACTGTAAAAATATAGATTTGTTCCATTGACTAATATATTTACTCCAGCTTACTTTTTTAAGGCATGCTGTACAATATACACCTCTAAAGCATGGGTATATATATTATATAATTTATAGGTGACATACAGTATCTGTCAAAGTTTTCACTTCAGCTTGTCTGAGTATTAATATTTTTATGTAGGCGATTTGGCCACTTTTGGAGTGATGTCTGTGTGTGAGGCGATGCAAACAGGCAGATACAGCTCAAAAACAGATCATTCAATCTAAATTAAAAATTTTGTACAGTCATTAATATTGCAATAGGCATAAAAAGTATTTGTTACGAGCAAAACTGCTCCAGAATATTTTGCTTTACAGAGAGTTAGTAAAACTAAACAATAAGCAAAAATCGAAGGTCAACAAAAATCGAAGGTCTAAAATAACTAAAGATCGATATACTGAATAAAATAGAAGAGAGAGCACCATCATAGACGGTTTTTAAAATTATCCGAAAAGTTAAACGTCAACTACTGGTGGCTTCATAAGCCACGCCCACACAACCAGCAATAGATATTGTTACCATAAGCAATATGACCATGGCCATAAATACAACCACTAAATGATGTCAATCACAAACATACTGGTAAAGAGAAAGATGTTGAAATGACAAAAAAATAACAATAGCAATAATATTAATGCACAAAAATATCAAAGTCATATTTCTACTTTCCAGAAAAATTCATGAAACACACACACAGTAGGACATCATGAATATATATGCTTACTAACTTATACATAGATGTCTACAGATTTTATTTTGTATTGTTATGGGATAAACATTTAGAAATTGAGTTTTCAAACATTTTATGCATTTTAGCTATTCCCGAACACGAATTGACCACTTCTGGAGTGATGTCTATATGTATGTGTCTGGGTGCAAGTGGAATTTAACAGTTAGAACAATATGGACAAGCTTTGGCAATGATTAGAGAGGTTTATGGAATAAACAATAAAATCTAGTAAAATGTCATACACTTTTTCTCTTCCTGATGAGCTTTATGCCTTCTACACAACCAATTAGCTGATGTCTTCACTGAGATCTTTAGTAGTTTGAGAGAATCTGTTGTTCTCGCCTGCCTCAAAAGGACAACAATTAGCCCAGTGCTAAGTGTCTGAATCAGAAGGGATGCCAGGATTTCATAGAAGAGTGGGCCTCAATTTGTCAGAAGTGGGCGTAATCTTATTTTTGTTACTGTTAAATAAGCACTCATTTAAAAAAAAAAATCTTAGAAAACCAGCCATACTGACATAGGCTTTTTTTTTTGCATAACTATTTTGAATGTTTCTTAACCCTAATTTAAATTCACTTTATCAATGGAGAAGATAAAATGACCACCTAGCTTTTGTTGATACACAAGACATACCAGCCCAATGTAAAAGAGCCAAATAATGTGATAATTTTGACCAGTATATACAGTTAGGTCCATAAATATTTGGACAGAGACAACTTTTTTCTATTTTTGGTTCTGTACATTACCACAATGAATTTTAAATGAAACAACTCCGATGCAGTTAAAGTGCAGACTTTCAGCTTTAATTCAGTGGGGTGAACAAAACGATTGCATAAAAATGTGAGGCAACTAAAGCATTTTTTTAACACAATCCCTTCATTTCAGCGGCTCAAAAGTAATTGGACAAATTAAATAACTGGAAATAAAAGGTTAATTTCTAATACTTGGTTGAAAACCCTTTGCTGGCAATGACAGCCTGAAGTCTTGAACTCATGGACATCACCAGATGCTGGGTTTCGTTCTTTTTAATGCTGTGCCAGGCCTTTACTGCAGCGGCTTTCAGTTGCTGTTTGTGGGTCGTCGTCCTGCTGAAAGATGAACTGTCGCCCCCGTCTGAGGTCAAGAGTGCTCTGGAGCAGGTTTTCACCAGGATGTATCTGTACATTGCTGCAATCATCTTTCCCTTTATCCTGACTAGTCTCCCAGTTCCTGCCGCTGAAAAACATCCCCACAGCATGTTTCTGCCACCACCATGCTTCAGTGTAGGGATGGTATTGGCCTGGTGATGAGCGGTGCCTGGTTTCCTCCAAACGTGATGCCTGGCATTCACACCAAAGAGTTCAATCTTTGTCTCATCAGACCAGAGAATTTTCTTTCTCATGGTCTGAGAGTCCTTCAGGTGCCTTTTGGCAAACTCCAGGCAGGCTGCCATGTGCCTTTTACCAAGGAGTGGCTTCCGTCTGGCCACTCTACCATACAAGCCTGATTGGTGGACTGCTGCAGAGATGGTTGTCCTTCTGAAAGGTTCTGCTCTCTCCACAGAAGACCTCTGGAGCTCTGACAGAATGACCATCAGGTTCTTGGTCACCTCCCTGACTAAGGCCCTTCTCCCCCAATCGCTCAGTTTAGATGTCCGACCAGCTCTAGAAAGAGTCCTGGTGGTTTCGAACTTCTTCCACTTATGGATGATGGAGGCCACTGTGCTCATTGGGACCTTCAAAGCAAAAGAAATATTTCTGTAACCTTCCCCAGATTTGTGCCTCGAGACAATCCTGTCTCAGAGGTCTACAGACAATTCCTTTGACTTTATGTTTGGTTTGTGCTCTGACATGAACTGTCAACTGTGGGACCTTATAGACAGGTGTGTGCCTTTCCAAATCATGTCCAATCAACTGAATTTACCACAGGTGGACTCCAATTAAGCTGCAGAAACATCTCAAGGATGATCAGGGGAGACAGGATGCACCTGAGCTCAATTTTGAGCTTCATGGCAAAGGCTGTGAATACTTATGTACATGTGCTTTCTTAATTTTTTTATTTTTCATAAATTTGTAAAAACCTCAAGTAAACTTTTTTCATGTTGTCATTATGGGGTGTTGTGTGTAGAATTCTGAGGAAAAAAATGAATTTAATCCATTTTGGAATAAGGCTGTAACATAACAAAATGTGGAAAAAGTGATGTGCTGTGAATACTTTCCGGATGCACTTACTTACAAATTAAGCACTACTTTTTACATTAAGATGCTAGACTTGAAACCTAACCAAGTTTGCCATTTAAATGGTAGAGAGCTTGTAGGTGTAAATTTGTATGGCTGAGGTCTAACTGTTTATTCCATAAAGCTGCATGTACCAGCTGTACGATTAACATTGATTGGCTGAAATACTAGAGGGAGGGGCAGAGGTCTGTGATGTGTCTATGAAACAAGAATGGTCTTTATTTAAAGATTATTCATTTTGTTGATTAGGTTAACCACATTTCAATATCAGTTTCAGACATCATGCTTTATCAAGCAGCATAGACAGTTGTGTGTTAGAAGTAAGAGATTTACTAAAGGGCAACAACACAAGTGAACATATAAAATGCAAAAGTAAATCTAGACATATTGGGAAAGCAACTTCTCAAGATCCAAGAACTCAGACATCCATTTTTTTTTTTTTTTTTGCATAAATTACTCTTTCAAGCCTACAACCGAATGGGCATTTCTGGAGCTTGCAAGAATAAAGCTTTTAGGAAAAACAAAGAGGCCACTGAATGAGCCTCAGAATGGCTGTGGATCAAAAAGAGTGCCTGTGGCAGAGAGCTACTCAGACGCAAGTCAGATCGTGACTATGCCTGGCTGGGTCGCCTTCGTTAATGATGTGGAAATACCTGAAACACCTAGTGACCCCAAGTTATGTCACTGATGATGTGTCAAATTGCATGGCAAGAAACATGATTACAGCTACGGTATATCAAAATCACCAGTTTGTCCATTTATATTTAAACACTTTGCAACATGATGGAAATGCCGACTATAAACATTAGAAATTCTTTATATAAACAACCATGAATACTTGGTAACTAATTCAAAGTACTGAAATAGATAGTACAACTTTGAATATTGTCAGATCTTAATCTGTATTTTGTAAAAGTTAAGGAAGTTGGGATTGATAAGATTGCTTAGAAAAGAACATGTCATGTAGTCTAACCCATGTTAAATGTTTTTTCTGATCTTTTCCAGAAACATCTTCTCCACATTAAGGCTATTGTTTAAAGATTTATTCACACAGGGGCCTCATGTATAAACTCCATGTGTAGAATTCACACTAAAACGTTGCATACAGACAAAAACAGAAATTTGCATACGCACAAAAAAATCCAGATGCATAAATCTGTGTGTACATCAACTTCCACATTCTTCCACAACATAAATCCCGGTCAGCATGAAATGTAATGCACGTGCATGCGTCTGCCGCCCCGCCCCGACTCCTCCCAGAATTACCCCTCTTTGAATATGAAAATCAATATAAATAGCCCCTTATGTTTTGAGTTATGTGAAAAGACCATGACAAGAGCACGGACAACAAACACAAATTTCAGCGAATACCAAGTAGATGCAAGGAAAAATGTACTATTTGTTGGTTTAAGCAGTGGTATAAAACAACAAAATGAAGTTGACAGAGTGACAGAGAGTGAAGGAGAAACTCGAAAGTTCAAGTTCAGAATCGCACAGTGCCTAACATAAAAAAAAAAAAAAAAAAAGAAGTGGTCAGATATCAAAGTTGCCATGAAAAGGAGTGTCGTAACCCACTGTCTGAGTGCCATATAGAAGCTTATTAGGGTACAGAGAAAAGAAAAATTAAATGGGGACATAGTGGGAAAAACATATCAAAATGTCAACTTTGATCTTGAAATTTCCACATTAATCACGTAGTTTATTTTGTCAATAAAATAGAATGTTATAAACTTTATCTTAATATTGTTCAATTTACTAGTTTCTCAAATCCCATCATAACTAAAGTAGCACGTTAAATGTTTCATATGCTATGTATTCTTCTATGTGCTCTATGTGAGTGAATCACTACGTGCTTCTTAAAGGGCTTTCTCTTATGCCGACAGGACACAAAATACATTCCATTCATGATATTACAGCTCTCTGAACAATTTAAATACTAAGATGTATACTTGTTTTAATTCCTATCATCATGAAAATAATATCATGTATTAAACATGGGGGCATAGTAGCGCAGTGGTAGCGACAACCTGGTGCCCCATCCAGAGATTGTTCCTGCCTCACGCAAGATGCTTGCTGCGCCTCAATGAAATAATTTATTGCAACAGTAATACCTCTTTCAAACCTACTAACCCCTATTCCTGTCCTTCCTTTTCTTTCTCTGAGTAACAAATCGCCACACAATAAGTTCTTTAGTAAATGTAAAACTATCTGTAAGCTTAAAACACCAATTCTTCATAACTTTCAAGGAACATGTTTAATTATTCCGTCCATCTAACCATCCAGGGTCGTGCCAGTCCCCGCAAGCATACAGCACGAGGCAGGAACAATCCCTGAATGGGGCACCAGCTAATAGCTACCACTGTGCCACCGTGCACACACGTTTAATTACTAACAATAAACATTATTTTAATGAAGTTAAAACTGTATCTTTATAATGTAATATACGTACTGCATATCATCTTAAAAATGATATCAAGAGCTCCAAGAACATAGCACTTGGAAATCTAAATCGGCTTAGAAGCCAGTCTTCATCATTAGTAAATACGCACTCTCTTCTATTGAATTGAATTCCTTTATTGTTAATGTATGTTGCAATGAGATTCAATATGCAGATCCTTCATAAACCTATTTTCCTATAAAATGATGAAATAACAGTAATCATAATAATAATAATAATACAATAAAAAACAATGAAAACATATACAATATACATGTACATATAATGCAGACAGTGAAATGGTTCATAAGGTGGCTCAGGTTGTGCAATATTACAACTGTAGTGCACGTTTACAGTGAGGTAATTGTACTTATAAGTACAAACAGTTCTACCAGGAGCTCTTGATGGAATGATTGAGTGTGTTTAGAGCTCTTGGGATTAAACTGTTTCTGAACCACATGGTCCCTATAGGAAAGGCTCTGAAGCGTTTGCCTTATGGGAACAGTTCAAATAGACTGTTCGCATGGCTGAGGCAGTGCATTCTAGATGCTGTATCCCGATAATTCTCTTTCCGATCAGCTGCTGTACAGCTGTGATTCCACACTCAGATACACTGGGTTAAAATAGTCTGAGTGGTGCACCAAGAGTAAAAACACTAAACCAGCTATGGTATTTGGAATAGTTTGGCCATTCTGTGGACCATGTTATTGTTACAGGTTGATTACAATCAGATGCCTTAAACTAATAAACAATATGCGGTTAATTTCAGTGTATTTGATAAAGCTGTGTCAGGGATGTGAATGTAAAAAATAAAGAAAACCCACACATGAACAGTAGCACTGCTTTGAAGCTGGGTGCCACCAGTTTACAAAACTGAGCCAAAAACTTGCGTACACAAGGGAGGGTGCAGCCACAAGAATGTGTGGCTTTATGCCAAGTTTAGTTTTTATACATTGCGATGCGAGCATGGAAATGGGCACACGCAACATTTTTGTGCGTATGCACTGTTTATACCTGAGGCCCCAAATGAGGCCAAATGCATTCACCTCAGAATGACACATTTTATTATGAATTCATATAAAGTGGAACACCTTGAGCGTTTGTCATTTCTTGCCGTAATGGAGTATCCTACCTATTAGTAAAATGATTAATAGATGCATAATAAGATATGGAAGAAGATGATCCGCTGTGGCAACCCTTAACGGGAGCAGCCAAAAGAAGAAGAAGAAGAATTAATAGATGCATAATACCAGGTTGCCACGTTTTTGGGCCCCTGGATCTGCAATTATCAATATTGCAAAGAAATATTTCAGTCCAGTCATTTCTTCATCCAGTATCTAAGTCAAAGCTTCAACTCTTCTAAATCGGTTTAATTTAAAAGATACAAGGAACAACCAGCATACCTTTGTATAAAAGGCAGGTTTGTTCTTTCTGTATAATAATCAGACTCAGACTCCCTAAGACCGTGTACTTGAAAAAGTGGAATTGGGAATTGAACCAATTATAGAATTAAGTTTTGTATTTTTCATTTTGATACAGCCTACTGTAAAAAGTGAAGTAAAAAGACATAACATTCTCAAACCCACTTGATCCAATTCAGGGTCACAGAAGAACCAGAACCTATCCTAGCAGTGCTGGAAACAAAGCAGAAAATAGCCCTTTTAATAAATAAAATAACACCATTTGCATTCTACTTTCTCCTTACTCACACACAAACACACTGACAATCACACAGGGGCTAATTGGGATTTACAACTTTACCCAAGCATCCCATCTTTGTAGACGAGAGAGGAAAGCTAGAGTACCTTTAGAAGAAAGGTAGAAAAGCCTTGGATTCCGGATATTTGAGGTATCCATATTACTCACTGTGGCATATTGCCACCCTCCATAAAAATACTTTCACCATTAATACAACAAAACATCATTCCTTTCAATGCAGTTAGTGCAGTTTATGCCCCCTGGTTCTCTTTTATTCTGGCACTTTTTTCCTTCTCATTTTTCCTGTCTCATTCATTCAGTCTTTTCTCAGACCCCCGAGCACAGCTTCTCTAAATCACACAGGTTGCCATTAATTGCTTTTCTATATTTAGAACTGAGCATATTGTATGATTAGGTTATTTTTTAAATCTTAATTATTTATCAATAACAGTTAATCACTGAGTACACAACCTGAATAATTGAACACACTATTAGAAAGCAGTTTGAGCTTTTGTCTTTATTACTGTTCTTGGCATGATGGAATTTAATGTACTGTAGAAAAACAGACATTTCAAGGACAAAAAATAAATAAACAGGATTGATCAACTTATATTTCAGATTTTTCCAAATATGTGACAGTGTTCCTTAGGGAAATGCAGCTCTCAGAACATTTTTTTAAAGATGTTTGACTTGAATAAAATGTAGTTTCTTATTTAAAGAATATCACAAGCAAAATCAAAAGGAAGACCAAAGGTGACTTTACAATATTTGCATTAATGTATCAGGGAATCCCAGTGAATTGCGCCTCTGATGGATTTCCAACATCTTAGCTCTGTTGGCCACCATCTGAAACTCTCCATGTTCATAGATTATGTTAATTCTCTCCTTTAATTTGATTATGAGCGAGTGTGATCGAGATTGGCCGGTGTTCAATCGAGTAGTGGTTGTTGCTTTGTGCCCAGTTCTAGTATGCAAAAGTATTACTCCTTGGTATTGCACTGGACCCAGCATAAGTGTTTTCATTTAGCCACAATACAGATTTAAAAATATATCCACTGATAGGAATGTCTATACAGAGAAAGGATCAGAGACTCAAATGAGAACAGCTTGCTGTCTCCAGGGTCAGGGGTCATCCCTAAAAGCCAGTGGCTCTCAGACACCAGTGACCTTCACTCTTAAAATATTAATTGGGCAGGGAGCATCTGAGGAGTTCTGTTTGCCTGACCCTTTCAGACTCGCAGCACTTCTTTGCTGGGTGTCCACAAGTCATAGTCCTCATAAAACGTGCCATGGAATGAGTCAGCAACCTTCCAAGCACTGATGGCCCATCTTAGAATATTGGCTCTAGAAGATGAACATCTTCACTGAACGAACCAGACCTAGCCCTAGGGGAACTGCTTGTGAATCTTGTTTATGGTTGCCCCTGTCCACTGACATAAATGTAAGTTGATCATTCACCACCAGTTGCATCAGAAAGATTAACAAAATCATGGGATACCTGGTCTTGCCTTTAATAATGGAGAGGTAGTTCTCCATATCATGGGTCAGTTACTGGAGATGTCCATTCAGTATTCCTCTGTCATTGTTAGTCTTTTATGAGATTCTTTATTCATGACATTAGACATGATCCCCAAGGTTCATTTTTATCTGCTGGGTGAGCCAGTCAATTAAAAGTATATACACAATAGCATATAATGTGACCTATTTTTTGAGTCTTGTATACCCGATTTGTAAAGTTTTGATAGTGGAGCTAGTACTTTAAATTTTTTGGTGATGCAGATTTAAAAAGGTTAAGGTTCAACTTCAACATGGCACCATCATCAGGCATGCTCATGCTGTGACAGTATAGAGCAGGAGTCCCCAACTCCAGTCCTGGAGGGCCGCAGTGGCTGCAGGTTTTCATTGTAACCCTTTTCTTAAAGTAGTGACCTGTTTTTGCTGCTAATTAACATCTTTTGAATTAATTTTAATTGACTTTTTTTTTTTGTTCCCCTGCATTTCTTCATCATTCCTCTAAATTGCTTCATTTCTTTCCTTAAATGGCACCCAAACAGAGTGAGTCAACAGAAGACCAACTAATTCAGGGCCTCAAACTCCAACCAATTTCACTCCAACCAGTTGCTTAATTAGGCATTGATTCTCATTGTTAATTAAACTCGTTCTTTAATTCCATGGCTTGTTGCTGCTCTCATTGTGCAAAAGCATACATGTCTGAAATTATAGATTTTCTCTTTTCTAATAGCACTGTTAAAAAGGTTTGGGAACCTGAACAGAAACTTTCCCGAGACTTTCATCTTTCTTCATTTTCAGATATTGTATGATGGACACAGTTTGCTGGTCATGTTTTGGCTCATTTTGTATCTCATTGTTTGGCAGCTAATTAAGGAAAAAACAATTAAGGGGTCTGAATCTTCAAGAGCAAGTCAATTAAAATTAATTCTAGTTAAATAGCAGCAAAAACAAGTCACTAACTAAGAGAAGGGTTAGAATGAAAACCTGCAGCCACTGTGGCCCTCCAGGACTGGAGGTGGGGACCCCGGTATAGAGTTACCAATTGACCCAGCATTAGAACAGTTACAGTAGGAACAGGTCATTCAGTCCAACAAAGCTAGTTAATTCTATTTACTTAATTTCTCCAAAATGCTGTTAATTATTGGAATATCGCCACTGTTATACTGTCTACCACATTACTTTACACATACTTTTGGAATATTGGAGTTAAAACCATGGAGTGGTGAGGAGAATATGCAGCTCTACACAGCCAGTTACCAAGCCGGGAATCAAATGAAACCAACAGTGAGCAGCATTAACCACTCTGCTATCTAAAAAAGAAAACACTGTACAATAAGGACTATCATATACAGTGGAAAAAAAAACTACTTACAAAACCACCAATATGCTGTGTTGGTATTTTTTAAATATTCAAGAACAAATGCATACTACAGTAAAATAAGCACTCATTAATCTTTTTGTGGTATAGTAAGCAAGTTCATAAAATGTGCATACTTATGCAATGAATGCAGCACAAAATTAACAAAAGGGGGAGATCAGAAATGGAGCAATAAATAGATGAGGCAAATAAATATAAAAATAGGTAAATAAAAAATATAAAACAATAATCCTCTTGTTTCTAAACCTCAGTGCAGATGTGACTTATTATATACAATGTACGCCACTAAGCATTTCAGCCCGTTAAGATTTATGGGAGGAACTGAAGCCTTTACTCTACAAAAGATGTAATTATCCTCCATTTCCCAGACAGACAGCATGTTATGCCATCTCATTAGCATCTTCTGCCCTGAGGGAAAAAAAAAAGCAAGGAAAAAAAAAATGCATGTAAAATTGTTACAGCGGCTTGGAATTTGTCATTGACTCATAAGATAGTCAACATCTAGAATCAAAACCACTTGTTTCTTTTTTGAAAACATAATTCTACTCAAGTTTCAATTGTATCCGTAATGCTTGTGAACTTTCTTTTCTAATTATGGTGATTAAGCTTCAGTGTCCAATCAGCCATCCATTCTCCAAACCACTATTTCCATTTCAAGGTCATAGCAAAAGACCACAGAGTGCAGGGCTGGAGTAAGTTCTGAAAGGGATACAGTCTCACCCACAATTACACCCATGTCAATTCAGAGTCACTAATCATACTCCTTGCACTTCAAGAAAATTGGAGTATCTGGAGGAACCCCACGTGAACAATATGCAAACTCCACGCAGGTAGTGAGCAGGCCAGGTATTGAACTAGAATAGCTGCGAGGCAATTGCATCAACCACTGTGCCTAAAAAGATGCACCTTTAAGTAAATGTTCTTAAAGAATTAAACTCTGAAAGGATATAGCGTTATTTAACATAGCATCCCCAGTTCCTTCTTCATTTGAATCCAGTGATGCTGGGAAAAGAGCCTCCTCCCACAATACTGAACTGGATTAAGCTGGTTGGGTGGGTGTCTGTACTATCCATTTTAGATATAAGTAACTTTAGAGATTTATTGCTTTGACCAAGTCAGAATGCTTCTTCCGGGAAGACTTTATAGAATAGATAAAGAGCTACAGACTAATACTGTTAAGGATGTCTTGGCTCAAAACAGAAACAAGTAAAAATGATTTATTCAAGTAAAACAAGCCCATCTACAATGAAAGCTAATCATCAAAGGAAAAAGTAAGGAAAGGAGATGACTATTCTTTGCATGCCACACCTAAATTGTCAGGCCTTCTCTGATATGGTCAGTCTAAGTAAGTATTCCCGCATTGTTACATCTGGATGGTCGCCTAACTGGTTATAACTCTGCGTTCTTAGCGACTTGCATGTACGGTGACACAAAAAGAAGTTATGTTATCTTCTGGTAAGAGTACTCTAGAATATATAATATAAAATGTATAAACGTGTGTATTTTTACATAAAATATAATGGCCAGACACAGGCTGCTAAAGTCACTCCACTTTTCTTTTACTCGTTTCTCCACTTTATTAAATCTTCCCATATTTTGCTTTAAAAGCCTTTTGCTACAGCTCTGCCATACTGGCACACCGAGTTTTTCATCTGTCCAACTGCTACTCTTTTCGATTATAATCTTCAGATAAAGTTCCAAAAATAAAAAGATGATAGAGGGAAGTAATCTCTGCCCAATTTCATTCACCATTTATAAGTAAAAGTTGTCCAAGTAAATGGTCTGTCAGACACATAACTCCCAATTCCCATTTAAGTTGAAGAGCTCTCACTCACAAGTAGTTTCTCCAATGCTACTGTGGCAAAATAGGCTTACATGTCCAGCACAGTTACTATAAGTATATTTTTACACTCATGTCTTTATTATACACAACAAAATTAGACACATGAGAGGAGACCATTCAGTCCATCAAGCTTGTTTGCTTAGCTAATAGCTAAACTGTCCCAATATCTCATCCTGGAACATCTTGAAGGTTCTCAGGGTTTCTTCTTCAACTACATATCTCAGCAGATTGTTCCAGATTACCACAACTCATTGCATAGAGAAGTGCTTTGTGATTTCAGTCTTAAATGTTCTTCCCCTTAATTTCCACTGGTTTCACATAAATATATTAATATCACACATATATGTTTTATATTGTTATTTATCAAAAGAACACGTCCACCAAACAAATGTTGGGGCGCTAACCAGGTTGCCCCTTTGAATAACTAAACATCCACCAAACTAAACAGGTATATGGTGCTCAATAAGGTACAGCCATCTATTGTTAAGTAACACCTAATCAGTGCAGAGAAAAATCAAGTCACAGGGTTAGGTTGGAGCTCTGGCCTGCAATGAGACAATCCCTTCTGGGAGCATCTCTGCTTCATAGTTCCTGGACTGGAAGGGGTGGAGTCAGATGCCCTCATTGGGTGGTTTCTCAGGGCTGTGTGGTTGGAAAAAAAAAATACCATCAATGACAGAGCCCCCTCATGTCCCAGAGTGGTGATGCTTACCCATGACGAGCCGAGAAGATGACCAGATGACACTCGTGCACGGCAATATACAGTATAAGCCCTACCCAATTTATGAAGCCCACTTATTCCACGGTTGTGAAGGTTTACATCTTGTCTGCATAAGAAATGTGTCAGAAACTTGCACTAGACGGGGCACCAGTCCACTGCAAGGCACACACACACACACACACACACACGCACACGCGGCCCTAGTCAACTCACATCAGATCAAAATTTGGTTTCATATAGCACCTTTCAAAAAGAGCACCATCCCAAAGCCCTTTACAAAACACACAGACAAATGCAGGAATGTTTTAAACTTGGTCTCCATTAACTAGGCTTTGCGGGACACCAATTTTCTTGTAGAGCAGGGTATCATTCTGAATGTTACGTTGATCAGTTGTAATTTATGTAATATTAAACAGGAGTTTTGCACGATTCCTTAAATGTTTAGAAAAATCTTACTGTAATGCAGGAATGGTCTTGGCAGGAAGGAAGAGATCTTAGCGGCTAGATGATCCTGTTCTGCTGTCCCACACATCAAAAAGGCTTGTACGGGGATGAAGAAGGATTGTACAGAATACAATCTGAAGGGCACACAGCAAGCCAGGCTTTAGCCGACATGTCACATGCATTAACTGAAGAAGCCCTTCAATTTGAACCTCCTTTTAAAGTCACACGTACTGCGACAGATAGGACAGTATTGGCATCTTTAAATGTTCTCATTGCAGAGATATATTGTATAAATGATTTAGAAGCAAAAAAGAAACACCTAAAATTCAGTGATACTGCAGTCATACTCCCATAGAAACATCCATGTTGCCCACCACGCTTTTAATATTTATATTCCATTTAAGGCCAAATTAGAAGTGGTTCACATTTATTATCTATACATTTTTAAACCTAGTCCTTCAGTTAAGGTTAGTACAAAACTGGAGCCTATCATGGCAACATCAGGCACAAGAGAAAAGCGAGCCTGACATGTGATGAACATCCATCAAAAGAGATACCTGCATTTACTCTTAAGGTACAAATTTCCAGTCAGTACTTAGCCTAACCAGCTGTGATGGAACCCCGGGCGTCAGCAAGCCCAAATCCCAACACGAACACAAAATCACAGTCCTGTGTTCAAATGAAGGTTGTTTATTAACCAGGAATACCTTCAACACAGTACAAAAAGCACAACCTTCAAGTTTTTCTTCTCATCCCAATAACTCTGACCACCGCACTGCCCTCCTCCAGTCAAGTGTTGCCTCTCTACCACCCAGCTCCAACTCGCCTGGATAAGGGAATGCGGTCCCTTTCACTACAGACCCGGGAGTACTTCCAGTGCCCGGGTGATTCCCCGATTGAAGCACTTCTGGGTCACACGGAAGTCCATTATCACACTACACTGCAAAAAAAATGCATATGTAAAAACTAGACAAAAAAATAAAAAACTTTAAAATGAGAGATTTTACTTTTATTTAGGAAATAAATCTGCCAATGGGGTAAGCAAAATTTACTTGACAAGATTTCTTAAATTAAGCTAAATAATCGTAAATACAGATTATTTGATGTGTCAATAATTCTTAGAATAAGGAAAATAAGATTTAATGTCATGATATAAATACTTTTCACTTAATTAGATTTCATTTTTTTACAGTGTAGGGAGCTGGTCTCCCTGCAGCGACCTCTCGTGGCACCCAGTGACCCCAGCAGGGCTGTCCTGCAGGACTATATTTCCCAGCATGCCCTGCTGGCTTCCTACTGGGCGTGGATCTTCAGGACTGCTGCCATCTAGCATGTTGGGGGAATAAAAACTCTCCAGCGATATCTTTTTTTATAGGGACTGTCTGTCCAGCTCTCCCTTCCGGGTCTGCTTCCCATTTCCTTTCCTGGCTGGAATGCCCGTCCAGCCCACGTGGCATCTACACAGCACATGGGACGAATATCAAAATATCTTTAGGGGAAAAAAAAAATCCATGCAAACACAAATGTGCAAATTCCATATGTATAGTGAAAGGTAGGGAACTGTTTCTTCATCCGAAATGGAGCAGCACTCATCACTAAACTATCATGCCACCCTGCTTCATGTCAGGCATCCAAATGAATCTGATGCCACTTTGTATGTATTCATCATAAAGTGCGAGAAGATTTTCATCTCTTGAAATGATTGTATTGATAAAATACTGAAGTCAAAGAAAGGGAATAATTAGGCATCATTGGTGGATACTTTCAAATTTTTAGAAAAGTCACTTAAGAAGTCAAAGCCACTGATGTGCTTCTGTCAAAAAATAAGCATTGCCTTGAAATTGGCCCACCGTCCATTTAAAAAAAGAAAAAGAAAAATCTAATAATGCGAACAATTTCTGTTTGGCACAGAGACTGATTGACTGCAGTCAGTCAGTCGGTCTCCTTGACACATCTGAATGCCCTTTACATATTCTCCTTGCATGTATTACAATACTGTTTTATTAAACCAACCCACAAGAGAAAAAGTTCCACATGGTCATCCTCAGAGCCAAGAGCTTCAAAATAAATAAAAACAAAGCTGTCATTTTGTCTGACACGTGTCTTCAATCCCCAGTTGCCTCAGCAATGCAGAGCAATGGGTAATTTTAGGCAGGTTTTATTGGGGTGGGGGGGGGGGGGGGTGCCTAGTGTTTTAAAAACTGATCGGCTCCAGAGAAGGACAGGGAGAGAAAGAGAGAGAGAGAAAATGAAATAAAGAGAAACAGATAAAACACACATGAAAAAATTTTAAGATATCAGCCATAAAAACAAGTAGCGTGAAATAGCACTTCACTTCATAGTGTTTATCGTTCATGCATTCTGCGCGCTCATCATCACTTCCTTGAGTGTGTTGAGCTAACTAATTTTAAGCATGAGTGTCTACTGTGCCTGTCAGTCTCTCTGTAGACAAAGCTATTTGAAATATTTTGAGCACTGAGACTTAAGCCAGCCGTTTGCAGGCTGTGACACTAATGGTCCTCCTCAGATGCAGGCTTAATCAGTAGGACGCCAACAGCAAAGTTACACAGCTGCTTCACCGGCACGGCGCTTAGCAGGGACTGAGGAGCAGCCAGCTTTCTGTCTGAGGAACATGTGACAACGCAAAAGGTAGGATTTGGAGATTACACCTAAACAATATTCGCTGGGGAGACCTGCAAGGGTGAAGAGAGGAAGATTGTAAGATTCATCATTCCTCTTAATCAAGAAAAGAAAAACAAAAAAGAAAAATGGTAGAGATCTGTAAATAATTGAAGCCATCTGTTTTGCATGCTTATTTGATTCATTTCTAAATAATTTGTCATTAACAAAATTCACTATATTACTAGATATTTGTTTTAGGTGAGTAATAGTTGTGTGTCACTAATAAAACAGTGCAACTTTCTGCTAATAAAACAAAAAGAAAAGGTGAGAGAGCTGCTCATAATTCAATGCAATTTTTCAGTTAGTGCTATTGAAGAAGCAAGAAAAATAAATGTTGCATGATGTTCAGCTCGGAGTTTTTTTACAGAAGTAAACACTAAACAATGAAGACTTTAAGCAATCATTTAAACCACACTTTTCGGAGTTTGCAGTATCACTAGTGCATAGTTTTGGAGTAAATGACATTAAAGTGCAAACAATACAGTTTAGACAGCTAGATGGTACACTGGACAGATGAACAAATGGTTTGAAGTCAGAATTTAACTGATGATATCAGTGAAAAAGAAAATGCTACTTACATGGAACCTGCAACAGCCAGACATGCTGTATGGTGAAATTTACTTTGCTAGTTGTGTATGTGTGATATAGTATGCAATGGTATTGTGTATTGCCATTGGTTTGCTTAGTAATTTCTGCTTGCTGACTATATATCATGTACTGTATTGTTGCTGCATATATTTTTAATGTTTCTGCGCCACTGGGGCTAGCAATAAATACCATTGTTGTACAGTGCTATATGACTATAAACTGAATTGATCTATTTGCGTTTAATGTCTGGCTCAACTGTTTCAAAGCAGTTAACATGACAGAGTTGGCATATTTAAAGTAACAATTTCAGAGATGTAAGGAGTCACATACTTTGGCTTCAGGTCTCTTGGGCATATAATTTGCCGTTTTTGTGTTTTGATTTATACTTCCAGGGCTTCTCCCTACTTAGAGTGTAATATAACTGTTTGCCTTGAGTATTTGAATAAATTATTTAGTCTAATAAATTCAGTGGGATTTAAATGATATCTAGTTCTCCAAGGAAAAAAAAAAGCTTAGATAAAAAGAAAGTAATTTAATATACATTTAGATGGCATCTACTGTAGTAATCCCTGAATTTTTATGTATGTATGCCGTTTGATTTTTCTAATGAAATGCCATTTTATCTCAAGAGAATATTGAAAAGTAGTTTACGTGATCACTTATTAGCTTCGGATTTGTATTTTCTTTCTTAATCCTCTTTAAGTCTTCAAGAACCCAGCTATTCATACTCTTGGGAAAGGGCATGCATGTGACACAGCTAACCACCACAGGGGCATTAATTGTTAGGAACTGCTACCTGTGGCGAGAACTCTAAGGTTATAGTAGCAATTATTGAGAAATACCAGTATTTCCGAGATTGAAAATTGAAATGGACATTGCCAATGACTGTTTTATTCAGGTCTAATAATAAAGTGCGACCATAATTCATTTCTATATTCTATAATTAAGCTCTCTAGGCAGTATTTAAGGACATCATATAAATTTTAAAAGGAACCATGAATACTGGTATGTCATATCTGAACACAGGGTTCGCTGAAAATAAATTCTCCTTGGCTTATAAAATTTTATTTGGAAAAATGTATACATTCTCCTTCAAATCTAGGACTACAAATCCCTCCAACACGATGTACACGACTCAAACTCATACAGGAAATGATTACTTCAAGTTATGTCCACTAAAGGTGGTTCTACAAGCGCCTGAACCAGGGAGCGTAGTTGTACATAGTATTTCCATACATGATATTTCAATGTTGGGCTGCTGCCTCGCAGTTGGGAGACCTGGGGACCTGGGTTCGCTTCCCAGGTCCTCCCTGCGTGGAGTTTGCATGTTCTCCCCGTGTCTGCATGGGTTTCCTCCAGGCGCTCCGGTTTCCTCCCACAGTCCAAAGATATGCAGGTTAGGTGGATTGGCGATTCTAAATTGGCCCTAGTGTGTGCTTGGTGTGTGGGTGTGTTTGTGTGTGTCCTGCGGTGGGTTGGCACCATGCCCGGGATTGGTTCCTTCCTTGTGCCCTGTGTTGGCTGGGATTGGCTCCAGCAGACCCCCGTGACCCTGTGTTTGGATTCAGCGGGTTGGAAATGGATGGATGGATTGATGGATATTTCAATTTTGCTTCATTTCTTGTTGAATTACAAATGACAAACTAAAATCTGTTATGTGCAAATTGTGTCCCAAGTTTAGATTTCTCATTTAAGGGTTTGCCGAGAATTTGGTCATTCTTTAGAAATATCCTGAAACTTCAAATGACAGAATTGAAAATGAATCTAGTTACCTTTTTACAAAGCCATGAATATGTATTTTATGAAACACATTCATTTAAATTTGAGGCTTGAATTACATAAGTAATGTATCTCATTTTATCCATTCTGACAGTATCTGATACAAGCCTGGACATTTGATGCCAACTTACTGGTGCCAATTCATCTAACATAATTTTCCATAGGCTGAGGAGAGTAAAAGCAAAAATTTCCTGAATAAAATTCCAATCATATGATAAGAGGGCAGGCAAACTCCACACATACATTGTCTGCACTGAAATGTGAATGTGGAACTTTTGGAGTTGAGAAAATAGTGCTTACCTCTGTGCCATCATGCTGGTCTATATCTATGTGTACATACACATTAAAATGTCATTTATTGCTTCTTCACATATTTTGAACAAACGTAAAACAAAGATAAACTTTTATCTCCTTAAAATAGATTTGCTCACCCATGTATGCTATATTTCCAAGCTGTTCAGCTGTATCTAATAAATTTAAGTGAACGAGACAGGATTGACTGCAGTGGGTTGGCACCCTGCCCAGGATTTGTTCCTGCCTTGTGCCCTGTGTTGGCTGGGATTGGCTCCAGCAGACCCACGTGACCCTGTGTTCGGATTCAGCGGGTTGGAAAATGGATGGATGGATGGATGGAGACAGGATTGAAAGGTATAAGGTAAAGCAAAAGCTTCTTTCTCAGCTTCAATGGCTAGGTGTATGCAGAACATGAAGCATGCACTAAAAGAATGACTATAATATCTAAACCACACTTCTTTAAAGCAGCTTTTTCGAGGAAAATCTTTTATTTGTTGGTAATTATCATAAATACCTTTATTAGGTAACAAAACAGGGCATCTTACTGCTGGTTCATTGCCTTTGAGTCCATATCAATTCAGCCTCTAAACTGTTGTTAGATAAGAGCTTAATTCATGCTTCAGTGTTCTGCGAGTAGGATTTGCGTATGTTCTTGTGAGTTTCTTTCTAAGGCTTATTTTCTCTAATTTTTGAAGGCCATGGACCAGATCACATGATAACTATTAACTGAGCAGGTGTGAATGAAGAGAGGGGAATACATGGCAATAATAAAATGGTTCCTTCTTAACTTCCATCTCTTTATGTATGGATGATTATCTTTTTATATATTTTGGAAGGAGTCTTTTGGGTGTACTACAAGAACATGGGATCAAAAGGATAATCTACCTAATCTTATTTTCAGACCCATTTAATCCAGTAATAGGGTATCACAGGGCCTAGTACCATTGCCAGAAGCACAAATAACACGCACACACACTTAAAAAATGTGCCAGATTAGAGTCTACATTTACCACAAAGCAGATCTTTGAAATGAGGAAGGAAAACGTCCACACAAATACAGAGAGGTCATATAAAGTGCCATAGAGACAGGCAATCTAAAGAATTCAAATCCAGAATCCTATATAGGTGGGTAGCAGTGCAAATTTCTGTGCTACCCTTGGCATGTTTGGTTTTCCAACCGTCCATTTTTCAAATACTGAGCAGTGTCTTGGAGAAGCTGGAGCCAATCCCAGCAAGTATCAGGCACAAGGTGGGAACAGTCCCTGGACTTGGTGCCAGACTATTCCAGGGTGAACACACACACACACAAAAATACTAGACATTTTACTATACTTAAATTCCTGAAATCTGTGGGGTTGTTTTCTCTGTAACTATTCTGAAGTAAATACAGTATCTATTATTACTATGCATGTCTGAGGAGCATGCATGCATAGTAATATTTGGCTTTTAAAAGTGAAATCTTAACATAAATTGTGAAACAGTATCTTCAAATGAGATGTACTTTATTCTTCAATTTATGTTTGTCTTAATTAACCTGTTGGGAGTCGGATTTTTTTCACTTCCTAAGAGATTAAAATCTGAGGCTATACATCCTGCAAGGTTATATTTCAGCCATAAAATCAGCATAAGTAGGTTTGAATTTAAGGAAATAAAATGTACTATCAATTTCAAAGGTTTCTTTGTCCAGGCAGTTAGGCTAAACACATGACCCTTCACAAAAAACACAAATGGACACATTGTATTCAGACCAGATATTGCAAGCCAACATCCTTTGGCATGATACTCTCTTCTATTCAGCAGTAAACTCTCAGACTCAAAAGCTGCTCTCCTTGCTCTGCTCCCATTTGAAAAAAAAAAAGATGGGGAATAAAAAGGTTATAAATACACTTGGTACCATCACTCAATGTTAACTTGCTCAATTCTGCATAATTCACTTCAGAATCACAAGACAAGAACAAACCCTGGAAAGAATGCAGGACACGACTTCACTCAAACTTAAAAATGGGCCACCTTAGAAGTGCTAAAGAACCATAACATGCTGGTATTTAGGTCCAAAATATGGCTGAAACACATGGTAAAATGGGCTTGCAAATCTCGTTTATTTCAACATATACTGTTGCTTTGTAGAAAATGGCACATTTGTTAAACAGTATTCTTATAAAAAAAGGATGAGGATGCCGTTTATTACCAAAGGTTATGAGGAGAAGTAAGGCTTTGCATAGCTATGTTTGATGAACGTATGTTAGTATTATTTTGGGTGAGGACGGTATTCCCACCTAAATGTCCAACATTTAAAGACAAGTCTGTGCTTCCATGTAACAGTAAGGATTGCTTTAGTCTTTCCCCTTTTTAAATCCTAAACCTCCTACTATGATCGGCTGTTGCCAACTACAGTGTTTTTCAGGGGTGGCATTTGATAGATTTATACAGTGGCTAGATATGCAGAAGTTTAAAGTTGTAGGGTTCCCGAAATTATTTTAATCAAACACCCTCTGCAAAGTACAGGCACACATTTACATCTACAATAGGATAACAGCTTAATAAATGGTTATATTGTATTTCTGTGTGCAACTGCAAGTTAAACACAGAGTGAAACAACACAAAGTCCCAACGATTAGTTCAAACAATGGCAATACAAATTGACTTTTGACCAGTTATTAATAGAGAAGCGGAAAACAAAGCCTAGTTAGCAATATTATTGGAGGGTTTTCACATTCATTAATAACATGCAAAGTAATAGCTCTGCTAACCTAGAGTAGGTCAAATGATTTCCCTTTCCATCCTGAGCATATCAAAGTGTATGCTTAAAAAAACAAAACAACAACATCTGTAAAAGCATTACAATATGGAGAAGCCAACTGAATGTTGTTGAATCTGGCTGCTTACAATATATCGGATATCTTACAGGGCTGGTGTTTCCAGGATTCCATATTTCCACTGTTTAAATGGCACCTGACTTAGTTTTCTAGTGCATTGTTGTACATTCTTTAAATGCATGAAGCACATTGATTCCCAAAGCCACATCCCTTATTACTGAATTGGACTGCTTTGAATTGAAATCCTGTGATGGACTGCACTACAGAACCAGCTGTGTAATGCACATTTTAAAAGCAGCGATCCTTTGTGTTTGTAGACATTCGGCATTGTGACACTGTTTGTAACATTTTACACAAATATATTTATATTATTTTTTGACGAGGCATGATGCACAATGGAATCCTGTGCTCTTTATTTCACAGATACTTAATTTGCAAATGTATTATTCAGCTCTATTAATTCACCTTGTCAGCAAAGGATAAATGCTGTACTGACATTTAGCTTTAATTTGTTCCATTTTTATTTTGTCATATTAATGTAAATAGTTAACCAGTTATTGCATAATGCGTGCAGAAAAATGGAGTCCAGGCTTATGTCAGTTCAGTCAGTCATTGTCCAACCTGCTATATCCTAACACAGGGTCACGGGGGTCTGCTGGAGCCAATCCCAGCCAACACAGGGCGCAAGGCAGGAACAAACACCGGGCAGGGCACCAGCCCACCGCAGGGCACACACACACACACCAAGCGCACACTAGTGACAATTTAGGATCGCCAGTGCACCTAACCAGCATGTCTTTGAACTGTGGGAGGAAACCCACGCAGACACGGGGAGAACATACAAACTCCACACAGGGAGGATCCGGGAAGCGAACCCAGGTCTCCTAACTGCGAGATAGCAGTGCTACCACTGCACCACTGTGCCGACCCAGGCTTATGTAAAATTGATAAAATGTTTCATGGAATGTGCTCGGTAAAGGACATGGTCTAGTCTGTACAGCTCAAATAAGACTGGACGCTTTACACTAAATTTGTAAATGCTAAAACAAATAGAAATTAAACTTCTTAAGAGTCATCTTCTGGATGACAAATGGCTTACAGGTTGGAGCACAGCAATTAGTACAGTTGCTTTGGAGCTCATGAAATATGGAATCAAATCTTGGCCTTGGTATTGTGTGGAGTGTGCATGTTCTTTCTGTATCCAAGAGAGTCATCATCAGGGGTCTCTAGTTGTCAATCCACACTAGAAAGACATGCAGAATAAGTTAATGGAGGGAGTGTGTGTGTGTGTGAGTGCTCACATTGTCATGTGCGCTTAAAGTATAAGAACCTCATCCATACAAAGGGAACAGACAGACAGACAAAGCTATCATGCATCACATTAAGAAAAAGATCACACTAATCCAAAGCAATTAATTTAGATAAAAACACTATGTTTATATATCATAAAAAGAAAACATTTCTATAGAAAAATTTCACACATTTTTATAAAACTAGCACACTTTCATTTGTCACTAATACAACATATACTGTACTGTAATCTATAGTGAAAAACATTTTTAATTAAGCTTATTTTCACATTTTAATAAAATGTAATGAGATCTATATGATCATGTGGTAGATGATTGCATCTTGTGGTCTTACATTATCTTTAGGTTTCTAATCTTTGTTTTAGGACAGGATTTAATACCATAAACAGAAATTTGACAAAAATGTGTTAAGTCTACAAATCTGACTATATCTTGCAGCTGATATTGTCTATTTTATGTTTATTAATTAAAAGTTTAATACTCATAATAAAGATTTAATACTCAAACTAGACACTCACAATCCAGCATTGAAACTGTAACAGTCAACTTTACCTGAGCAGTGCAGACAAAATCATTAAATAAATTCAGATAGATAGTCATGTAGTATGTTGATAATTTTGCCCTGAACATTTAAGATCATCATCCATTTATTCCTTTCTGATGGTGCTATTTCCTTTAGTGCCCTCAGCATGTTGAATTCCAAGCAAACAGCATCACAAAAAGAGCAAGAACCAACCCCAGAAGGGATACCAGCACAGATTACACTCACAGGTAGATGGGATATATGCATGGATACCTGACCAGACCAGAATCTAACCCAGATCCCTGGATCTGCGAAGCGGTTACAATAATTACTGTGCCACTATGACCTTCCTAAGATCTGAATGCAATCTTCTATTTGTTGTAGAAGTCAAAATGCATGAAAGGATTATGAAGGCAGCCCTTCATTACATTTTACATGTAAGAAACCAAATAAGCTATGAGCCGCATTAAGAGTGTCTCCAAACTCTCAGGCACATCTGAAATGTCTAGTCCTCTGTGCACAGACCTGAAGACGATTGCAATAATGAGATTAAAGGATACAATGGCATTACTTAAATAACATGATCTTTAGGGCTTTCTTTGCAAAAGTATAATTGTGTAATGAATGGTGGGACTTGCTGTGCCACCTTACCATCCACATAAAATTGAAACAAATGGAAGACCTTTACTCTTAAAATGAAAAGTGTTGGTCTCTCACCAAGGAGACAGGTTTTTAACAAAAAAGGTTGGCAATAAAATTGGTTATTGATATTACGAGTATCAATGTCTTTTCAAGAAACAAAACTTGACTGGAAAGAAACTGCCTAATAGTAAGTCCATTCATAGACTCCTTTCAGAATGATTGTTCACCTTGTTCTACATCACTAGCACAAAAATTGATTAAAAACACATACTAACGCTAGAATATCACCATAATGCTAACAGAATAGTTTTACACTTGCAAATTAAAATATTAAAAATTTAGATCCTTGAAGTTTAGTTATTTTTTTAATGAGTAGACTTCTGAAACAGAAACAGATATCAAGTCAAGTAGAGCTTTATTGTCATCCTAACAATATACTTACAGTACACAGTGGGACGAAATATCGTCCTCCAGAGTCAAAAGGTGCAATACACAAGATTGTATTATATATATATATATATATATATATATATATATATATATATATATATATATATATATATATATATATATATATATATATATATATATATATTACTGTATATATATATATAACTATGATAAAAAAAGTACAATATTATGTAGTGTTATGTAATCCAGAGAGTGTGTGGAGTAGAGATTCCAGTGTGGAGGAGGGCAGCATGGTGTTCAGGAGCCGGACTGCTTGGGGAAAAAAAACTATTGCACAATCTCGCAGACCTGCTCCTGATGCTGCAGAGTCGTCTTCCAGATGGAAGAGGAGTAAACAGTTGGTGGGAGGGGTGGTGGGAGTCAGCCATGATGCTAGTGGCTTTATGAAAGCAGAGTGAGGTGTAGCTCTCCTGCAGACTGGGTAGAGAGCTACCAATGATGCACTCAGCCGTACACACAATCCTCTGAAGGGCTTTGCGGTCGGAGGCAGGGCAGTTTCCATACCAGATTGTGATACAGCTGGTCCGGACGCTCTCTATGGTGCCTCTGTAGAAGGTGGTAAGTATGGATTTGGGGAGGTTCACTTTCTTCAGTCATTGCTGGAAGTAAAGACGCTGCTGGGCTCTTTTTGTAAGATAGTTGGTGTTTTTAGTCCAGGACAGGTCCTCTGAGATATGAACACCGAGGAACTTGGTGCTCTTCACTCTCTCTACTGTGACGGCATCAATGCTGAGTGGGAGATGGACAGCCTTTGTCTTCCTGAAGTCAACAATCAACTCTTTTGTCTTTTGAACATTAAGAGACAGATTATTGTCTTTGCACCAAAGTGCCAGCCGTTCCACCTCTTCTCTGTACGCCGCATCATCGTCGTTCTCGAGGAGTCCCACTACTGTAGTATCATCGGCGAACTTGATAATGTGGTTTGTGTCAGAGTTGGAGATGCAATCATGGGTCAGCAGCGTGAAGAGTAGCAGGCTCAGCACACAACCCTGGGGGACACCTGTGCTCAGTGTGATGGTGTTAGATCTTATATTCCCAATCTGTACTGTTTGGTGTCTTTCAGTGAGAAAGTCCAGAATCCAGTTGCAGGTGGAGGTGTTAAGTCTCAGCAGATCCAGCTTACTGATCAGCTGCCTGGGGATGATAGTATTGAATGCTGAGCTAAAGTTAATGAACAGCATTCTTACATGTGCATTGCGGTGATCCTTTAACAGGGTCAGGTGGAGTGCCATTGAAATTGCATCGTCAGTTGATTGGTTTGATTGATATGCAAACTGTAGAGGGTCCAGTTTGGGGGGCAGCTGGTTCTTTATGTGACTCAAAACTAACCGCTCAAAGCACTTCATAATAATTGGAGTAAGTGCCACTGGGCGGTAGTCATTGAGTTCCGAGGCTGTGGCTGTCTTTGGGACAGGTCTGATGGTGGTTTTTTTAAAACATTGTGGCACAACAGCTTGGCTCAGGGAGATGTTGAAGATGTCCACTAGGACATCAGTCAGCTGGTCACCACAAGCTCTGAGCACACATCCAGGTATATTATTTGGTCCAGCAGCTTTGTGTGGGTTGACCCTGGTGAGAGTCCTTCTCACACTAGCTGCAGACAAGGACAGAACTTGATTGTCTGGCGAGGTGGTGGTCTTCCATGCTGGTTTGTTGTTCTGTGTCTCAAATCTGGCATAGAAGGTGTTAAGAGCGTCTGGAAGAGAGGTGTCGTTAACACACATACGCGGTGGGGCCTTATAATCTGTGATAGTTTGGATGCCCTACCACATTCGCCGAGAATCTCTTGAGCAGGCGAAGTGATCACGGATTTTCTTTGAGTACTCCCGCTTTGCTAGCTTGATGCCTCAGGACAGGTTGGTTCTGGCTGCTCTGAGTGCCACTTTGTCGTTGGCTTTGTAGGCAGCATCCCTTGTTTTCAGCAGCTCGTGAACTTCTGCTGTGAACCATGGCTTCTGGTTAGCGCATTTTGAGACAGATTTGATGACGGTGACATCTCCAATGCATTTGTCAATGTATCCCGTCACTGCTTTGGCATAACAATGTCAATGTGTTGATCAGTGGTCGCCGCTTCTCTGAAGACACTCCATTCTGTGCACTCAAAACAGTCCTGCAGGGCTTCAGTAGCTCCATCTGGCCATGTTCTGACCTGCTTTATTACCGGCTTTGTTCTCTTCAGCAATGGCATATATGCTGGACTGAGCATTACTGTAATGTGATCAGACAGTCCAATGTGAGGGTGGGGAGTTGCTCTATATGCAGACTTGATGTTAGTGTATACCAAGTCCAATATATTGTCTCCTCTTGTCGGAAATTTAACATGCTGTTAGAGTTTAGGCAGAACAGTCTTTAAATTCGCTTGATTGAAGTCCCCAGCGATAATAAAAAATCCCTCAGGGTGGCGAGATTACAGGTCACCGATGGCCTCATACAGCTCGCGTAGCGCCTCCTTAACATTTGCATCGGGAGGAATGTACACTGCCACAATAACAATAACACTGAATTCTCGTGGCAAATAATAAGGTCTGCACTTAACTGCTACAATCAATGGAAATTGTAAATGGCATTATCAGCAAACTGAAGTAAATTAGAATACTCAAAGCTTGTGACACCATTCACTGAAAAAATAAATATATATAGAACATGGGAAAGGTGACAGTGAGACTGGGCTCAAATCTAAATAACACTCAAGACCTCTTTGCAGTCTGCATGTTCTCCCTGGGTGTGCAAGTTTTTCTCCAGGTGTTCTAGTTTTCACCACATGGGTCACGTACTGGTTAGGTCAAAGATTCCACTAAAATGACTTGGTGTGGACATGTGTGGTCTGTGATGGACTGCCAGTCCTTCCAGGGTTGATTGACCATTGCTCCTAGGATAGGCACCAGCTCCCAATGACCCTGAATTAAATTAAGCAGATTTGAGAATATTAAGCATGAAATTAAATTATACTTGAAATAAATCGCCACATTTAAAAAAAAAAGTCTAGACTGCAATAAATCTACATGCTGTCTGTTCACTACACAGTTTGAACAGAGGGAACAAAGGAGAGCGGTTAGCTTGAGAAGCTGTTAAATCTACCCTGTGATGATATACTTGTCGCTTAAGGGGGTTAAATATGTCAAAGTGACTGATTTTTTTCTAAACACTGCTGAGCCATGACACCCAGCCATCACGTGAGAATACAGACACAGAATGAATCCAGGAATTAGATTATCTGCACCATCACTACTCCAGGAATAGAAAGAGAGATTTACAATAGGCATTGTTTTGGGGAAACTAACAAGACAGCAGCATAATTCATTGACTAAGGCTCAAATATTTTTCTTGTGCCAAATGCTTGCAGCATTAAACAATCCAAGTGATGAAAACACATGAGAATAATCAGCATACTCTGGCTTTATTTACCTACAGATCCTTTTGCTGAAGTAGTAATAACAGTGCAGCTAACACATGCAGAAATTTTAGTTACTGCTGAGGGGGTGGCACAGGCAGACTGGGTATTTAACTCATTCCAAGCTTTGGACACAGACCTATGGGCTGGAATGACAGATTAATGTGAAATGTGAGCAGGCAGAAAAAGAAAACATGAAAATAAACTGAAATGGAAAAAAGGAAACATCACACTCCTGAATTGTTGTACTTGAAATTTGTCCTCGCTTGTAGTTTCTTTGAATGTGTTGCTCAAAAAGCTTTATGAAAAGACTGAATATTTTTGACCACTCAAATTGATTTTTGGGAGGAGTTAATTTAAACACTTGGAGTCAAAGGTTCACTGCCCCTGCACCAAGAGGACAAGTGTGCTGAAATAAAACTTTGCATGATGTAACCTTTACAGACCTATTCGGGTAGATGGTTCGACTTTTTAGGTATACAATATTGTGGAAGCTAACCCGGATACAGATAGGTTTGCCACACACACATTTATTTACAAATGGGGAGCCTTTCACAATTGCTCCCCACAGCACAATGTACAGAGCCAAACACCAACACACAGTCCTTTCTTGCAGCCAGTCCTTCTCCCTCCACTCCTCCTCAGGCTTGGTCCTCTTCCTCCTGACTCTGGCCATTGAATGGTGGGGACTGGCCCCTTTTTAAAGGGAACCCGGAAGGCCACGGGTGTGATGGAAGTCTGGCCAAATAAGGTCCATGCGTCCCCTGGCGGTGGGCACAGGTTCCAACAGGGTTGAGGTCCATGCTCATGGCCCGTGGCCCTGCTGGGAACTAAGGGGGCTGCCCTCTGCTGGCCCAGGGAAGAAACTGTTCTGAAAATACTCTCTCCCCCGGTCCTTTCACACTCTGGGTGTCCCGGCCGGGTAAGTGTTCCAGCCGCCTGCCACAATACATTTAGGATTCAGGGCTAGTACTGATTTCTTCTTATTATTATTATTTATTTATTAATAATAATAATAATAAAGAGATGTACAAATCTTAAACTGCTAGGGTTTCTAAAAACAAAAAAAAAACACATCATCCTCACAGAATCTTAAAAGTTATCACACATCTTACATAGTATGCATCATATCCAGCATTGTTAAAGCCATCCACAAATCAAATTTTTAAACCCAACTTTTCAATTAGAGGATTATAGGCCACCAGAGACTATGCCAGCACCAGAGCCCACAAATCAGGAACCAATCTTAGATGAAATGCCAGTCTTTCACAAGGCTCAGTCATTCATCCAAAAACACCCACAGAAAATTGATAGGTTAGGGAAGGCGGGTGAAAACTCAAATACCTGATCAAAAACAAAACAGACAGGGAAAATGTGCACACTCCATGAAGACAGTGACCTAGCTTGGATTAGGACGCAAGTCACTGATGCTCTGAAGCAGCAGCAACAAATTATTTCTTGCATAGCCCAGTATTATCACACAAGGGGTGCCACAATAGGATTTAACAGGCCCCGTTTTTTGACAGCCCCTCAGCCTTGACACCCTAAGAGGACAAGAAAAAAAACTCAAAAAAAAACCCTTATAGAGGGGAAAAATTGGAAGAAATCTTAGTAAAGGCAATTCTGAGCGAGACCCCCTTACAGGTAGGTTGGGCGTGCAATGGGTGTCAAAAAAAAAAAATACAGCACACAAAACAGAACATAAGTAATCCTTTTCACAGAGTTAGATGGCCAATCTGTCACTGCCACCTCAGGAATATAATGCAGTAGTACAATAGTAATGATATAAACTTCCCCACAATGCCTTGGCATCACCCAGGATGCAACTTATCGTTTATTCAGATTTAGGCTAAAAAGTGCAGTAGCAAGCCATTTAAGAGACAACATCTGTAGACTGATCATCTTTAGCTAAACTTAGAACAGTCACCACCAAGATTACAAATATTAAACACTGCTGCAAGGACGATTGTTTAACTTATCTAGAGGTTCATTGTTTAGCATTAGGGTTTTATCTAGTTAAAAGTAAACTTGGAAACAACTTTAGATTACCTCCCTTAAAAAAATAAGTATGAACAAGTGAATAATCTCATATATCTGAATCACATCTTTTGTTTGTCGAGTAGAAATCGAAGATACATAGAGTCCAGGAAAACAGAAAGTAAATGACCCCTCGATCAAAACTGGTAACACACACGTAGCATTCTGCCAGTCATGGAGGGCCACTGTGGCTTCAGGTTTGCACTACAACTACTCCCTTATTCAGTGCCTGCTGTGTTATCAGACACCAGGTTTCATTAATGTCGTGTTCACTAACTTGCAGTCTGATTTAAATGTTCTCAAATAATTCAGCTATAAGGGACTTTATGGACAGAACTCTAAAAATCCTCTCAGTTGCTTCAAAAAAAAAAGAAGTGGCTTCATATCACAGACATGACGCAGGTGGGATTCCTGCAGAGGATCTAATTATGCCTCACAGTTGGGTTTGTTCATTATAAATTATCTGCTCGTTAAAAACCATTTTAGTAAAAGTGATAGATCAGAATTAAACAAGTGCACTTGACAATAGGACGAGAATGTGCTTAATTCAGAATTCACAAATACAGCCAGCAAGAAGTCTAATTCAGCAAAGCAAGAGTTTGCTTCTCATTAAGAAACCATTTAAAATGAAGACCAGCACTCAGTGTCGCCCTATGGGAATGGAGCTAAGCATAAGTCAATTTACTGAATCCATCTAATCCAATTTTAGTGTTATAGGAAGCTGAAGGAGCAATCCAGGTAGCTATGGGCACAAGACAGGACCATCAATACCAATCTGTTGCAGGACACTCATATATATATATATATATATATATATATATATATATATATATATATATATATATATATATATATTCCTCTGGGTGCTCCAGTTTCTGCCCAGTGCCCAAAGACTTGCAGGTTAGGTAAATTGGTGACGCTAAACTGGTCCTAGTGCAGGGGTGGCAAACTCCAGTTCTGGATTGCCGCAGTGGCTGCAGGTTTTCAATCTAACCCTTTTCCTCGTCAGTGACCAGTTTTCATTGCTAATTAACTTCTTTTTCCCTTCATTTTAATAGCCCCTGTTTTTAAGGATTCAGT
The DNA here is from genome assembly GCF_900747795.2 of Erpetoichthys calabaricus. Lineage (NCBI taxonomy): Eukaryota > Metazoa > Chordata > Cladistia > Polypteriformes > Polypteridae > Erpetoichthys > Erpetoichthys calabaricus. The sequence goes on along the minus strand of NC_041395.2, from coordinate 140,966,826 downwards.
GCTCTGAATTAATTATTTTCTTCATTAAATGATAGCCAAACAGGAATCAAATGTAAAACAAGTCAACAGTTGACCAGCTAAATTGGGGCTTTAAACTCCCAATTAATTTCACTCCTACCAGTTTCTTAATGAGAAGCCAATTCTTGCTGTTAATTAAGCCTGTTATTTAATTCCATGGCTTGTTGCTGCTCTCATTCTGACACAGCAGACATTTCCATAACTGTTGATTTACTGTTTTTTCTAAGAACATTGTTAAAATATTTTGGGGACCTGAGAGATCAACCTTACTGAGATCTTCACCTTTCTTTATTTTCAGATATTGTGTGATGGGCAGAGGTGAGCTGGTCATGTCGCACCTTGTTTTGTGTCTCATTATTGTTTGGCAGCTAATTAAAGAAAAAGAAACAACTAAGGGGCCTGAATCAAGTTAATTAAAAGTAAGGCAAAAAAGTTAATTAGCAGCAAAAACTAATGAAGAAGATGGTTAAAATGAAAACCTGCGGCCATTGCATCACTCCAGGACTGGAGTTTGCCACCCCTGTCCTAGTGTGTGCTTGGTGTGTGGGTGTGTGTTTACCCTGGAATGGACTGGCCTCTTGTCCAGTGTTTGTTCCCGTCCTACACCCTATTCTAGCCTGGATGTTCTCCAGACACCCATACGACACTAGTCTGGAGTAAGTGGGTTAGAAAATGACATTACATTATACCAATTTAGTATACAGAATGTAAACCTCCTCCACTCTTTCCATCAGTTACTAATAGTCCATACTCATAGACCTCCTTTCCTCTTTCACAGTATCAACAAGTGTCTGATTTTTGCACCCATGCCAAAAAAAACTAGACTCTCTGCAAATCCACATTAATCTTAACTCCTTTTTTCTGCTTGATTTGTCTCATAGTACATATGGCTGTGAGGGAGTGTGTGATTCTGTTTAGGCCATCATCAACGTTATTAATCGCAAACACAGTTTCTGTACCTCAGCATTTGGTCCGCGAAGTGCATCATCAACTGATGTGTTAACCACATTCCCACTAAATTATCTCATCTTATGCCTTACAAAGAGTGAACTGCAGGAATTCCAAACAATGTACCATCACGACGACATTGTTATCAAAGTAGCAGACAAAGCTGGTGGTGGTTTGGCAGAAAGACTTTCATATTGAGGAGGCTTTAAAACAACTGTGTGACAGAGCTGCCTATCTTCCCTTTAAACCACGTCCTGCAGACAATTACCAGCAAGAAGTTATACAGTGTATATAATTTCTCTATTCATCAGAAAAAATTAATTGCTTCAGAATACTAATCATCTGATTGTTTAAAACCCACCGATATCTAATTTCTGCTCTCTCCCCAAAATCTACAAGCCAGACAATCCTTATTGTTTCTGCAGTTAACTGTCCCAAGCTTCCTATTTTAGCATTCTTGGCAGAGTAATGAGGCCACTGACTCTCCCTTTCCATATATTTAAGGATACTAACCTGCTATAAAGTTGATTCATAGCTTTTGGTTTTGGGGTCCTAACTGTTTCATCTATGACATAGACTTCACTTAATGCATTCATTTCCTACAATAAAGGGTTCATTGTCCTTAGAAGTGTTCAGGTCAAGACCTTCCCATGTACACTTTTATTAGACAGGCAGAATGTGTCCTTAACCACCAATACATTCTCCCTTCATGGCAGGCAGGTCAGCAGAGTAACGATGGGCACTGGGTTAGAATAAAATTATGCCAGCATCTTTATTGGCTGGGTAGAAGAGTTATTAATTTCTTACAAACTAAGATTTGTACCTGATCTGTACTAAAGTCATATTGAACTTTTTCTTGGTGTTGCCTCTTGCTCGAAAATCCAGCTTCAGTTATGCACTTTGCCAGTTTGATTACAGTTTATTATACTGTATGTTGTTCCATCTTTCATTAGGCCAGAATTACAACAAGTAACATCATAGGCTCAAGAAGCTTATTTGTTGGAGGGAGTAATTATACAGATAGAATGTCTTTCACACTTCAGCAGTGGACAAGAAGAAAGTAATAAAAGTGGTAAAATCAAATCTTTGCAAATGTATAAAAATGACAATTTTCTGCTTGGCCCAGTAATTACATCCATCTAGTTTTATATCCAACTTTTTCTGTTAGAGATTTTTAGAGTCCTGGGGCCTCATGTATAACGCCATGCATAGATCTCACACTATAACATGGCGTAAGCACAAAAGCGGGAATGTGCGTACGCACAGAAAAATCGAGATGCAGGAATCTGTACGTACACAAACTTCCACGTTCTTCCACTACATAAATCCAGATCAGCGTGAAAAGTAACGCACGTGCACGCACATTCTGTCCCGCCCCAACTCCTCCCAGAATTACGCCTCTTTGAATATGCAAATCAATATAAATAGCCTTCTGTGAAAAGACAATGGGAAAAGCACGGGGGAAAATATAAGAATTTCAGTGAATACCAAGTGGAGGCAAAGGGAAAACGTACTATTTGTTGGTTTAAACAGTGATATAATCACCAAAAGGAAGTTGATCGAGTGACAGAGTGTCGGAGAAACTCGAAAGCTCAAGTTCCCAAAGTCGCACAGTGCCCGAAATAAAAAAGAAATCACATATCAAAGTCGCTGTGAAAAGGCGAGTCGTAGCCCACTGTCTGAGTGTCATATGAAAACCTATGAGGGTACAGACAAAAAAAATAGACACATAGTGGGGAAAAAAGCACAAAATGTCAACTTTAATTTCGAAATTTAAACTTTAATCACGTAGTTTATTTTGTCATTAAAGTAAAACATCATAAACTTCATCTTAAAATCGTTTAATTTACTACTTTCTCAAATCCCATTGTAACTGAAGTAGCACATTAAATGCTTTGTTCTGTATTCGATCTTCTATGTGCTCTACATGTGTGAATCACTACCTGCTTCTTAAACGGGCTTTCTCTTTCTCCGACAGGACACATAATCCATTTCATTCATGATATTACAGCTCTCTGAATAATTAAAATACTGAGATGTATACGTGATATCTTTTTCATGATGATAGGATTGAAAGCATGTTATTAAACATGGGAACACGGTGGCGCAGTGCTTGTTCATGTCTCACGCAAGAGGCTTGCTGCGCCATGTGCGACCTTCGATGAAATAATTTATTACGAAGTACTGTCTCTTTCAAACGTACTAACCTCCAATTTCTGTCCTTACTTTTCTTTCTCCAAACACCCAATCGCCACACAATCAGCTCTGTAATAGACGTGAAGCCATTTGTAAGCTTAGAACGCCGATTCTTCAAAACTTTTAAGGAACATTGAAATATCTTCGTAGTACATGTTTAATTATTCTATCCATCTATCCTTCCAGTGTCGCATCAGCACCAGCAAGAATACAACGCAATGCAGGAACAATCCCTGAACTAGCTAGCGCTGCGGCACCTTGTCCTCACATGTTTAATTATTAACAATACATATTTTTTAAATGAAGTTAAAGTTTTAACTGTATAATATAATCAACATATTTTGCTGCATTTCATCTTAAAAATGATATCGTCATCATATGTAAATACGCAGTTTATAAAGTGGCGCAGGTTGTGCAATATTATAACTGTAGTGCAAGTTTACAGTGAGGTAATTGTACTTATAAGTACAAACAGTTCTACAAGGAGCACTTGATGGACTGATTGAGTGCATTTACAGTTCTTGGGATGAAACTTTTTCTAAACCGTACAGGAAAGTCTCTGAAGCGTTTTGCCGTGGCTGAGGCAGCGTCTGCTTCATGCTGTATACCGATAATTCTCTTTCCAATCAGCTGCTGCTGTGATTCCCCACTCAGATACAGTGATATAAATACTCCCAGTGGTGCAGAGAGAGTAATATGGAAAAAGATGATCTGCTGTGGCAATCCTTAACGGGAGCAGCTGAAAGAAGAAGAAGATGCAATGAGAGTAACAACGCTAAAGCAGTTATGGTATTTGGAATACTATGGCTATTCCCTGGACCATTATATTGCTGCAGGTTAATTACAATCAGATGCATTACACTAATAAACAATATGCAGTTAGTTTCAGTGTATTTATAAAGCCGCGTCAGGAATGTAGATCTAAGAAAGAGAGGGTGACCAGTAGCACTGCTTTGACGCTGGGTGCCACCAGTCTGCAAAACCAAGCAGAGAAATTGCGTACACGAGAGAATGAGGTACCGCGGAAATGTGCGTGGCATTACGGCAAGTTTAGTTATTATACATCGCGATTTGAGCGTGGAAATGTTTGTACGCAACATTTCTGTGCGTACGCATCGTTTATACACGAGGCTCCTGGAGACTCGTCTGTCAGCTTTGGTCTGTAGGTGGGAACCAAACCCACATGAGACATCAGTTCATCACATTACATACACACACAACTCTCTAATTCACGGTCATCTAGACTTCAAATCTTTGAAATATGGGGGCAAAAGAGAATGCCCAGAGAAAACACACATGGCTGGAGTAGGTCTGATTTGTGTCACAAAATGCATTGTGAGACTGTTATGACAAATGTGACATTAATGTCACAAGTGCTAAATCTGGAACCAAGAACAGTCTTGAAGTTTGGTGCTGTTATGACATTATGCTAAGATATCACATAGAAGGGTGTTCAGATGGAGTATTTACAACGGGTGGGAAAACTGGAATTAGATAGTTATGAACCCTCCCAAAGCGTTATGGGTCAACATTCTTTAATTCTGCTAGCATCTGAAAGATGGATATTGTATTGGTGCCACTATTTGCAATCTATTGTACTGCTATCAAAGTCTCAGTGAGGAAGACATTTTATTCACAACTTCGCTCGGTGGTTGATGGGTGCGTGCGAGGTGACACTCCTCTGGTCATGGGTGACCACTGGCACTGACATGGCTGGCTATGAGGATTGTGTCAGTCCCCGTGGGCCTGGTGACCATGGTGAAAGTGGTTCCAGTGCCCTGACCCACATCATTGGACTTGGTACTGCAATACTGGTGGTGCAGTGAAGGAGATAGAGCATGTCCTCATGGGCAGACGGTGTAGGCTCTTATAAAACTGTAGAGTCTACAGAAGTGCCCAGTTTGAGAATTCTGACCACAGACTTGCTGTTGCTACTCTGGTTCCATCTTAGGTCCAGAAGTCTACCACCTACTAGGAACATGAGGCTGGACCTGTCCAGACTCCAAGATCAGGCTGTTTCTAACAAGTTTGCATGCAATTTGTGTGAGGAATTTACAGACTTGGGTGGAAGGTTTCTGAAGGTTATGTTGGTGTTCCCAGAAGCAAGTGTTTAATTTCACTGGGAACCCTGAATATCATCAAGAGAAGGCCCAATTGCCTCCCAAGAGTCCATTTCAATTCACTTCACGAATCTAGAAGCAGGAGCACTACTCTGCACTTTTCCTGTATTGTTGAACTCCTCACCCTATCATTCAGAGTGGGCCCAGCAACACTGCATAGGAAACACATTTCAGCCACCTGAGCATGTGGTTTGATTCATTTGGACACTTATCCAGTTCTTGTGACTATAGTTGAGGATATGGATGCAGATTGAGGGAACAAATAATGTCTAATGACTCAAATAGTAAACTGCAAGCTAGAAGGACAACAGAACTAGTTACTGATGTCTCTAGAATCTATTACAGATATGCAAGATTACCCACTGTTGAGATCTGCAGAAAAGGCTGAGGTGCCAACAGAATTTAAAACTATTGATCACAAGAGAAACATATCAACTATTATTTAAGTCACATTATCCTTACTATGAACATGATGGAAAGGATAATAAGATACTAGGCCTGCAAATAAATAAAGAAGTTCTGAACGTGATCACAGGGCAATAGGAACCAGACATAAATAATATTTTTAAGGAATATTAAAAGAAACTCAATAAAAAGCTATGAAAATGAAGCTCAACCAGAGATGTTTCTTTATAAAAAATACCAGTTTCAGCATTCATGCATAGAGAGTCTCAAGAAGTCCCTCAAAGTGGGATGCTGCATGCCCAAATGGCTATCTGGTATAATAAAGGGAAAAAAATGCTGTTCATGAAACACTGGTTGTACTACAACTGCTGCATTGATCTTTTGGCCGCTTTCACAATCACCTCCAATCTTCTGAAGAACAACAACTCAGAACTCTGGATCTACGTGGCATCACTGTTAATTACTGCACTACCTACTTTAAGGTACATGTTTAAGAATTTGTAGTAGACCTTTCTAACTCAAACTTGCATTATACGCATTCTTGCAGCATATGTTAACCTCTGTCAAAATTTAGTCCTGATTCTGCCCAACTCATATCTCTCACCTTCCTCACACCACATCCCATGCTACTCTTCACCCACATGATATTCCCAGTCAGTTTCTGATTGAATACAGCCAAGTTCCATTGCATCATTTTTCTAGGCTTCTCACCAGAGGCGGAAGACTTTCAATAAAATTTTTGCCTTACCAAATAATTTATGTCATCCACAGCGAAAAATTTTGAGTAAGTAAAGATAAGAACAAATCACATGTGCCATCAGCTATTAACAAGATTTTTCAGAGTTACTGTGCTTACTGTCTATGATAAGATATCAGCTTAGAAATCAAGAAGGACCTCAGGAACACCCATGGTGTAAATATCTGTGAGGAAAACCTCAAACATGCTAGAAGAATAATCGCACAGGGAAGTCAGGGTTGCCTTGGAACCACTTGCATATGATACAGAGGAAAAGAAAACGTGGTCTCACTCTGATAACCATACCAAGTGTTGAAGAAATGAAAGAGGGTTTAGCAATCAGCCCTGCAAGAATGTCTCACATGCCTTGTGCCATCTATAACTATTGACTCTACACTCTTGTGTCTCACAATTTGGTTTGGTGGCGTAGCAGCCTCGAGCTTACATCATTTAGATCACTGTTTCCCAAAGTGGTCTATACGGACCCCCAGGGGTCGATTTTGACTTGCAGGGGGTCTATGTCAGTGAGAAAAAAAATTGGGGGTGCACGAGATGTAAATGGTGGTCCACGTGAGCGGACACAACATGTAAGAATTTTACTAGGTTCTGATTTGTTTCGTTCCAAATCCAAATATTTACTTGCATTTTGTGTCTTTTCAATAAAGGTATGAATAAAAATTGCACATGTTTTTCTTTTTTTACAATTGTCCACTCTACAAAAAACCCTATGAAAGTAAGCAGCACTGTGTCAGTTGCCAAAAACACATTTGAAGTTAATAAGTTTAGGAAAATTCAATATTAGTCAGGCAGGGGGTCTATGAAAAACAAAAAAATTGGTAAGTGGTCTACGGGGCAAAAAAGTTTGGGAACCTCTGATTTAGATGTTAGGATTGTATTTAAGGGATCTGCACCTACTCACTCACCATTTTCTGTCTGTTATTACTTTCTCTTGTAGTTTCCTCATAAAGGATCAGTCAGCAAATTTGTTGGCTACAATTTGCTTTGACTGGTGAAATTCTTTTTGTCTCTCCACCAAATTGAAACTCTTCAATTCAAATTTGGCTGCTCCTTGAATTGCCTGTTGGTAGTATTGGGGCATTTAGCCCAGTGTTTTAGTTTGCATTAATTTTTTTCACAGTGTGCCAAGTTCTGGCTGTCACCCAGTGGGTTTGGTTCAAGCAACAAGCTTTGATGAGATCCACAGGCAAATAACACACAACTGCGTATAGTCATATATATATTGTCACAAGAATGAGTCAGAGACATCATAAAGAGTTGGGGCAGCCACCTGTATAATATGCTCGGCTGCAAAATTGCTTGTTTTTATACAAGATGTGTATAGTTCAGAGTCCAGAATAGAACTGCCTGTACTGCCCTCATGAAAATGAAATAGTATTTCGGAGAGAGGGTCCGGACTGACCTCAAGGGGCAGGGAGTCCTCCCGACTCATCGAGACCCGGGTTGATGACGTGTTTAAGTGCGACGGCCCAGGAGCCTCCCCGTCCTCCTCGGAGTCTTCCATATCTCTTTCCTCCGGCACGTTACACGCCGTGGAAACAGCCTGAGTCGGGTTTGTCCCTTCTATGACTAGGCCTACAGGGTTACGGGGAGTAGTTATCAGTACACCGCATTTACTGTCAGACCAGTCCAGCCCTAGGATCACAGGAGAAGGTGGGTGTGTGTGGACCGCCACGGAGAACTTTTTTACTAACCCCTCAAAGCTTATGACACATAGGGCGGTTTTATATAAATGTGTTTTGCCATGTATACACCGGATACTGGTCTTTTTTCTCGGTAGTACGTAATGGCAATCAACAATAGAGATGTTGCTGCCTGAGTCTAGAAGGGCTGTAACTCTAAATCCATTGATTATTACCACTCCCGTATGACCAGTAGCCAGGGGGTTCATAAGTGCACATAACCGTCCTCCCTCCTTCCACCCGCATCCCTCCGCGCTCCTGTGCGAGCAGCCCACCCCGCGCCCCGGGGACATCGGGACAGGCTTCGGTTTATATGGAAGGGACTTATGCAGTGGCTGGGAGTGGCTGTGTGACTATATATATATATATATAGTTGTAGGGTTTACTCATGCAGGGCCAGCTAACCTAGCTTGAATGTCTTTGGGATGCTGGAGATAAACAGAAATGTAAAAAAAAAAAAAAAAAAACAGTAAAAATATTCTGAGAAAACAGCCATACAGGCACATTGAGGCACATAGACAACCACCAGGCACAGTATTTGAACCTAGGACACTGGACAAATGAGGCAGCAGCATTACCCACTGCACCACTTCCTGTCATTGTTTGGTAAGAATACTGTATTTAAAATACATATTTTAATAAAATATTTAGTTATCAAAATTAATGTTTTCTTCTTAACTTTTTTATTTATCTTTACATAAGTATATTTTAATTACCTTTTATGAAAACTGTGCACTAGCACATTTTTGTAATGTCTGATTGTTAAAGTGAAGTATGTGCTTTTTAAATAACAAGTGACAATTTGCACTGTAAATGCCATGGAGGATAGACGGGTATGGTCACAAGTATATTTTTAAATGCATGTTCCTGTTTTCGGCTGCCAAGCTGAAAGCCAGAAATCCTGCTGACTATGCCACTTGTGACTAGTAGGTGGGATTGCAGCACCCCAAACCCCAGACACAACTACACAGACACAAGCCCTGGATGAAAATACTCATTTTATTATACAAAATACCTTACAGAAGGCTTGTTTGTAACATTAGCAGAACACAATTCTCTTTCTTTCTCTCTTTTTCTTCACCTCCACTCCTCATAAATGAACTTTGTCACTCTTCCACTCGACTCCAACTCACCCAGGTAAGGTGACCAGTTGCTTTTAAGCTGGACCCGGGAATGCTTCTGGTGCCAAAGGGCATCCTCTTTGAAGCACTTCTGAGTCATATGGAAACCAGAGAGGTCCTTCTGAAAAAGTGCCCTATAAAAGCACTCAAGGACCCCGATAGGGCTGGACTCCAATTTCCATGCACCCCTGCAGGTGTCCAAACTGGAATGCCCAAGGAGGACCACTGCCACCTGTCATAGGGGGGATGGAAATGCTTCTGGCCTCTGGCTTCCAGTGGTCCATCCATTATATGCTTCCGGCCAGGCAAGACGCTGTTTCTTATTCTTATCCAGCCGGCCTGCCCGTCTGTCCTCCATGACACTTAGAGTATCTGAAAAAATTGTTGAATAAAAAAAACAACCTTTAAATGCTTCTGAAACTGCTTATCCATATAAAAAATAGAAGGATGTGACACTTAAGTTATTTGCTGACTAATGAAGAGAGAATTTGTAAGCCATGAACCTGATAAAATCTAACATATGCATTGCTGCCTTTACATTATGCCTTGGAGGAGTTTGGTAAAAACATTTCAGAGCATTTCCCAATAAATCCTTCACTGCACGTGCTGAAGAAATAATTGCACTGAGTAAACCTCTGCTACCTGTGAATCCTTTAATGAATTGCCTTCAGTTTATAAAATATAAACAGGCATTGTGCGAGCAGCAAATATTAATCTGAAATGCAATCACTTTTCAATTTTCTCTAGTTAGTCGAATCATTAAATTGTCATATACAAGGCAGGAAGTTTACAACACGTAATAACTCATTTTCAGCTTCTAGAACACAGCTTGCCTTCCCAGCCAGACTCCGCTGGGTGCAGCAGAGTAACTTTCCAAAGGAGGAGTAAAGACGGCTTGTAGAGAGAAATTTTCTACTAGGTAACGCTTTTGTTCTGCAGCTGTGCTCTGCTAATAAAATAGAGGGCACATCCATGAGGCCACTTACTGTGCGTCTGGAAATAACATTTCAGCTGGAGGATGTGGAGGCAGATAATATAGCAGTGCAGGCGGCACCCTGAGGCAGAAAAACAATGTCGCTTTTATTGGAAAGAAAAGAATCAATTATTTAAAGACATAAATGCAGAACTACATACAGAAAGACGGGAGTTGCCCGCTCTGACTAGACTTAAGAGTGTACATGCCATGTTGCCTCACCTATATGTTTTTTACATGATGGGGGGCAGGCAAATTGATAATAATGTTAGATACACCCATCAGTTGTCTGAATCTGCCTTTTCCAATACATGGCCACAGTAAGTCGATTCTGATAACAAAGGGCCAATGGCAAGCAGTGGAGTGGGTGAGAGATCATTGCAAAGTACACTCATTCATAGAGGGATTATTTAAGAGTCACCAAACAACATTGGGATGTGAAAAGAAACAAGACACAGAGGGACCATGCAGACTACACCCAAATGTTGGACCAGACTAGATTTGCACCCAGTACTCTTGAACTGTGTGGCTGCAGTATTAGACAATGTGTCACAGTGAGGTGATATTTGTTGAGCAGGTGCTTTCACCAAAATAGCTTACAGATCCAGGTCAGTCATACAAGCACTAGTCCACCATGTCATGCTGGTGAACAAGGATAAGAGAAAAAGGGCAACAGTGACAAGAAGTTCTCAAAAGTATATTATATTACCAGATATATATGCATAGAATTAAATCAGTCAGTCATTATCCAACCCGCTATATCCCAACACAGGGTCACGGGGGTCTGCTGGAACCAATCCCAGCTAGCACAAGGCAGAAACAAACCCCAGGCAGGGCGCCAGCCCACCACAGGGCACACACTGAGGACAATTTAGGATCGCCAATGCACCTAACCTGCATGTCTTTCGTCTGTGGGAGGAAACCCACGCAGACACGGGGAGAACATGCAAACTCCACACAGGGAGGACCCAGGAAGTGAACCCAGGTCTCCTTACTGCGAGGCGGCAGTGCTACCACTGCGCCACCCAGAATTAAGTTAGGCTTGGGAAAGTTAGCAGGTTAATTTTTGTTAATTAATTTGGCCTGTTTAACACATTAAAAAATATTGTTGCTGGCAACGAGGCAATCGTGTCAGGCAGTGCTTTAGTCAGTGTGGCATTATCATGTAATTTTTTTTTTTTTAACATTATGAAGCAACAAAAAAGTTAATCGTGAACCTAGTTAATTACACACATATCTAGTACCATATTTATATACTGCATTTAAAAATTTTGAGTAATAAAATTTTATACAAATGTTTCAAATTACACATTTCACAACATCTTGCCACATGTCACTACATGGTACTGGTATTCATTTCTTTGATTTATACATACTGATATAGGTGCAGGGGTGCGGGAGATTTTACCTTTGCTTTTTTCCACATGTTTGTGGTTCCTTTTAAGGTTCAATTCCTTTATTAGTTTTTACTTTTGATGTCATTGTAACTAATTTAAAAATATTTCAGACATTATTTTTGTTATTACAAGCAGTATTATAGTGGAATGAGTGGGCTTCACTAGATTCATTCTGGGTTGGTATTGCAGAAAATCTTTTTAAAGTCACATTTGAGATAACATTCAAATGTTTTCCAGATGGTCATCCTTTATTTCAACAAGCCTGGGTTATGTACATGAGTGTTCCTGAGCAGTAAGTCTGAAACAGTTTCAAAAATGCCTAGTAGAGGGGAAAACAATGTCAAAAAACCCTGCCTAATACCACAAGCACCTAAGCAGAATCTTTACAAATAGATAATAGAGATTTATTAATATGAAAATGCTGTGTAGCATCAACATCTGCTCCAAAGACCACAAAGGTAAAACGAGTTGCTTAAACAATAAAGGTTAAAAAAATCCTAAAACAGTATGGCAAAGTCAAAAATCAGAGCAAAGACATCAAAAATCCAGTAATAAACAAAGCACAGGATATAATTACAAATCCAAGAATTCACCGCTCTCAGGTGCATTCGAATGAACCACAAGGGACTGTGGATTGTCTCTGCAGACATAAAAATGATATTTAAACCACAGCCTGGAGAGGAACCCCATCTGAAACATGATAGCCTGAGACTCAGGAATGTTGAGGGAGCATTCAGTTTATAAAGCCAGGATAACCCACTTAAAAAGTACATTACTACTATAACTTACAGATAAATAGTATACAGTAATCCCTCACTTATCGCGGGAGATAGGTTCCAAGGCCGACCGCGATAACTGAATTTCCGCGAAGTAGGGACACTATATTTATTTAATTATTTAACGTGTATTTGGACGTTTTTAAACCCTCCCTGTATTGTTTACAACCCACCGTTTACTCTATTAAAAACAGGGACAACTGCTAAGCAATATGAAATCGGTAGATAAGTTTACACTTACTGTATAGCGAAGTACACGTAGCAGCTTGTAGGCGGTCATGACGTCGTCGACCTTGTTGCAAAGATTCCTAAAGCAGATTCCATCCAGACTACTGCCTTATCACGTCTACTTGCAACTCGTTTTGCACCCTGGTTAAAGGACACTGCGGCCGTAGATCTTATATGCTTTTCCTCCTTTTTAAATAAAAAGAATCGATGTCCTGCAGCGATGTAGCTGTTCCCTTCCTTCAACATATCCAAAACTTTTACCTTTTCTGCAATCATTTGCATCTTCTGTTGATGCTTGGACATGGCCCCTAAAGCATTAGCACGTTAATGATGAATGAGTGAGATGAGACTTCCTGGTTAATGCAACACTCCGTCGCTGAGCCAATCAGCAGCACACAGGAACTTAACTGCGTGCTCTGATTGGGTAGCTTCTCAGCCATCCGCCAATAGCATCTCTTGTATGAAATCAACTGGGCAAACCAACTGAGGAAGCAAGTAAAAAGACCCATTGTCCGCAGAAACCCGCGAAGCAGCGAAAAATCCGCGTTATGTATTTAGATATGCTTACATATAAAATCCGCGAAGTCGTGAATCCGCGAAAAGTGAACCGCGAAGTAGCGAGGGATTACTGTAACACATAACACACCTTATATCTTTGTATATCTAAAGATTCTGAAACAGTCAAACAGATTAAAAATCTTTGGCAAGTACTTTATCATTAAATATGAACTTTTTATATATAATGCTACAGTTACAAACTTTAGAATATCACATTACCTCATCATCCAAGTTAGATGTTTTCTTTATTTTTAATTTTCTTGCTTTATAGACCCTCTAGTGTGTGTTCAGATCAAAATGTGTCTATCTATCTATCTATCTATCTATCTATCTATCTATCTATCTATCTATCTATCTATCTATCTATCTATCTATCTATCTATCTATCTATCTATCTATCTATCTATCTATCTATCTATGTTCATAGTAGATGTTGCAGAAGAAGATGGTACAGAAAGTCTTAGTTTGACAGGAAAGGCACATTCCAAACACTTCACACACTTACACAGAAATGTTTCCCTAACATTGGCCTACTCTTGTGTAGTCTAAGCTTAACACACACACACTCATGCCGAATAGCCTACACACACGTGCACTTCAGTGCTGACTTCAGTGATGCCTGCATAGCCCATCACTCCTCCAGTAAGGACTCATATAGATTTTTCTGGAGTAGACAAATGGGTGATCCCCAGAAATTGGAGTGTGATGCACCTTGCTTATTGCAACTTACAATACCAGTGGCACATTACTCCTTCCTGTGCCATCACTGTGCTGCCACTATTGAAAGTTGCTATTCTCAGACGCTTACCCTTTGGGAAAGAAGCAGCAGCCTTCCCAGAGCAGGTGCCCTGTATTTGCTTTAATACTTCAGTCACTCCAGATGTGCAAATAAAGTATAGAAGTTTAAAGTAGAATTATATTTATTAGCAAAAATTAATAATAACAAAGTCTGGATGTAAAGCCCTAAAAACATACACCCTCATTTTAAAATCAAAAAGCTTCTACACCAGTTAGATAAAAAAAATATATGAAAGCTGAAGAACAGTCACCAAAAATCCATCTCCATGATGAAGACTGCATCTGAGCACAGCTTGTTGTGTTTCAGAAGTCAAGCTGATGGTGTCCCTCGGGTCCAGCTATATGGAGTTCCTCTGATGGAATGGAGTCTCTTTCATATCCTTCTGCAGTCTGTTCTTTATTCCATTATCCCCACATGAGATTTCAGACACTGTGATGTTTCTCACCGGTAATTGACCAATCCTTCTTGTGATTGATAGCTTTACACAAAAGCTTTAGTCATTAAAGCATGAGCAAAATACCTTATCTTGTCAAGAGTGTTTCTCTGTACTGTATCCAGCTTTAGTTACATTGCACCAGGCCCCTGATTTACTAACTAAGAAGTCATTCTAAACTAAGATTATGATGTATTACATACTGGAACAAATATGTATAAACGTAGTCTAAATGCATAGTATTATAAAGTACTGTTCCAAACTATAAGTTTATCTTCATATCCGATATCAGTTCACTGATGCAATTCTTAGCAACTTGCAGTAAAAAGCAGTTCACTGTAGTTTTTAAGTAAAATGTATGCAGTCACAAAAGATTGTTTTGCCTTTCCAGCACTCTGGCTGCCATTGTGTTTTTTTAATGAATGCCACTCTTATGTGGACTCCTGTTTATGTTGCTAACCTGGAATGACCAGAAGTGTGTAGCATGTGACGTCACTGTCATAACAGTATAATGTTTGTCCCAGACTGTAGATACCTAACATAAACTCGGAATGCATGTATCTCTCATTTGGGATCAGTTACAATTTAGAATTTCGACTAAATGTAGAGGTGCTAGAATTCTGATCTTCCTGTTTTGACCTTGACCCTACACTTTATCTCTTTGTCCATTTAATTAATAACCTACTAATTCTGTGTGTGTCTCACTGGGTAGAACAGCTACAAATTTCTTATTTAAACCACGATTCCCATTCAGCATTAAGACTCAATTCTTTCTACTTGTTTTGATTTCCCGACTCTCACCTGTGTATTTGACTTCCATTCTATTTGTTCCTTCCTGGTGCTACCAATTCAGTTGCACCCTTCTGTGTCAGCCGGCAACTGTTTTACTTTTGTAATTCTTTTTAATGCAGAGTGATCTAAAAGGCACATCCAGAAATAGTGCAGGGCTTTCTGTTGTGGCTTGATTCCATATCCATTCGCTACATCAGTCTTGATCTTTCCAAGAACAGAACAATTGCCAGCTGTACCCTCAAGACAAAAATACAAGACAGACCTGGAAGGACAAAAACAAATGAAAATGAGAAACGCTGTCAGGGAAGAGTTGAGCAGCTGAGTTAAACAAAAACAAAGGATGGAGATGAGCTTTCCGCCATCTGCACACCAGTATAAGAGGTGTCTGAGTATGCTGGTCAGATGTTATTTGTGTCTCTGTTAGAAGGAGTGAGGGATATGTCATTTTAATATTTTCAAAATGTCTGATTAAATAGTTAGGAAAATTAATACAGTTGGAGGAAGACACATTACAGCTAAAACAAGAGCAGAGACATCAGGAAAGAGTAAAGGCCATAACACTGAAGGCTAAAAAGATCAGTTACAGAAATTGACAGGAAAACATGGGCAGTCAGAAACAAAACAAGGCCAAAACCTTAAGTAATAAACACCCTAGAAATTAACTGCTCAGAGAAACTAACATTATCTTGATAAAAGATCCTTCCTTTAAGAAAGTTCAAAGACCAACAGAGAACATAACTCGGCCTTGAATAAGATGTCTGCCAAAACCATGGGGTCACACTCTGGTGCCCGTAGGACTTGCCTCTAAAAATGCATGGCATCACAATCAACCTCAAATGGCAGAGTCATGATATCATCATCCTACTTGACACAAGAATAGAATAAAACAGCAAACAGAAGATAATAATAAAAATATTAACATTTTTGACTAAATTGTGAGAGTGTGCAGTTAAAAGGAAGCAACAAGATCAAAAAGAAATTTCATAGAAAAGTAACATAAAAAATGAAGAGGCTTTACAATGAAGCCGAATGTGATATTTCATTAGTATTCATGGCTTATCCTACAAACCAACTCTACACGGAATGAATGAGTCAACCTAATATCCAGTCCAGTTAGCAATTATCATGTAATTGCTGTTAAAAAGGAAAAAATGTGGAGTTGCAGTCAGAAACTTGGTCAAAAATCTTTAAAAGTGTGGACTTTTTAAAAACGAAGATCATCAGCACCCTGTACTTTGCTCTGCTATAGTTATAAGGGTTGAATCAGCTTATTCCTGAACAGGGTGCCAGGTAGTGCTGGAGCCACAACTAGCTAAGACAGGATGCAAAGCAGGAACAGGGCACCAGTCCATCACAGGGCAAACACACATACACCCACCACGGCCAATTTAGTGTTGCCAGTTCACCTAACCTGTTGTTTTTGGACTGTGGGAGGGAACTGGAGCTCCCGGAAGAAACCTACATAGACACAGGGAGAACATGCAAAGTCCATGCATGGAGGACCCAGGATGGGAAACACTGGTCTCCTTACTGTGAGGCAGAAGCACTACCACTGTGCCATCCTCTAATTATAAGGTGATATTTTTCAACTAGTGGTGCACCATTAGAGCTTCCCAGGTGTGCCATGGAAGTAATACTGTGATCAAGACCTGTCTGAAGCCTACAGGACTACCGGGAGAAGCTGGCATAAAAGCAGCTCCACACTCGCTGTGTTGCAGACACAGCACTCAGAGCACTCCAGACTTGTTTTCAGGCTGCTAGAGCTCATTTGCATGAGTGTGTGGTTGCCAGCAAGTCTCACAGAGCTGGTGGATTGTGGGTATAGGAGTTGCCTCTGATGCAGACGGTGGCAGGCAGAGGGACAGTTGAGTTCTTTGGACAGTTGAGTACTTGTATGAGTTAATAACATATATGTGGTTAGTAGAACAGTGGTGTGTCTTGGGACGTTTTTGGTTACAAAAAGTGTGCTACCCCAGAAAAAAGGTTGAAAAACATTGCTATAAGGGTTCAGCCCAAAATGCAAAACCCCCTGGCAATGTAACAAGCTAGTAGTTCATTAGAAGCAGAGAAGCATTTTCCTCTGGACTTTTACTTTACTGGCTTGAGTCAGCTATCAGACCCACCCAGGACACTCCCTGCGATGACCACTGTTACTCCAGCCCTCCAGTCCTTTTACTGCTTTACTAATCTGAAAAGATGTTCATTCTTAAAATGGGACGGGCATTGCAATAATAAAACACCTTGTGACGGTTGTCCTCGGCACTCTGTTCCATCAGATTACCGTCACGCTCTGATTCTTACTCATGTTCTGTTGCCTGGCAGTGACTGATGAGCACATAATTTCCAGTTTCTTAATTTGGCACAGCACTAAAGGGAGCAGCAACTGTTGCTTAACATGTTACAGTCTCTAGAAACTACATTTGGGGCCCAGACCCATAGTTTTCTTTATTAATCTAAGTTTTAACTATACCCAAGAAATCTCATTCCTACCTCTTGGTAAAAACAAACCGGCTCTCCAAAACCCTGAGATGGATTAAAATAACGTGAGAATGTTATGTTATGCAAAAGACTACGCACCACCAAACTAAATGTATTAAAGAGCAGAGGGATGTGAGTGTAAATTCTATTTCACAAATGTGATTATTTGAAAGTGATATCCACTACATCATTGCTCAAACCAGTTGGAGTGGTTCGAGCATTTAGTAAGAGGTATCCCCTAGGAGTAGTGTGCTGCCTGAAGAAGACCAGTTTATATCTCTCTGTTGACACAGAAGAACAACTGGACAATTCTCAGATGTGCCTGTATATGATTACTCCAGCCCAGTATTTTACCATTCCTTCCTTTATCCAGCAACGTTTTACCACTGCACTCTTTTTTTTACTTATTTTTGTAAATTTATAATAATAGCTTTTTTTTCTTGAAAGCCTCAGGAAGGGATGAGTAAAAGGAGTAGCAAAACAGTGAAAATGAAATTCTCAGCTGCTTCACTAAACACAGAGTTTGGCATGGTCTTTCCAAGGAGATGAACTATCCCATTAGTTGACGTCAAAATTCACATCTTCTTTTGTCAAACAACCACCTCACCTTGCCGCACTTCATCTTCTCTCTCTAGTTTGTCACTTGCAGCCCAACTTTATTTCCATTATGTGGTCTCATGATTAATCATTTGTCCAGTCTTTGTGATATGCTGCCCCATGCCAGCTCTAGCTAACACATTAATCCCAGAAACTTATTTCATTTAAAAGTCAGGTGTCCAGAAGACACTGCAGCCTTTCCTACCTTAATGCACAAGGTATGCCAGCACATCCACTCTTCATGTCCCGGATGCACCTCAGAAAGCAAGAGGTCTGTTTTGATTGATAGGCCAACTCCCAGCACAATTTTATTCCAGTGCCCAGAGTGAAATTGATACCAGGGCTTTTATTATAGCTAATGGGTCTGATGCGTCCTACAAGCACTTTCTTAACCACATTGACTTGCAATGAGGTTCTCCACTCATCGTAATGAGTCCTATTAGGCCATTTTCTTTCCTTTGACCATTTATTGCCACTTTTCCTTTAAGAACTACACCATGATAACCAACCAATTCAGGACAAAGGTGCCACATTCCTTTCAGTCTTTACCTTTTTTAAAAATTACCTCATTTTCTCTTATCACTTTTCATTCTCATTGTGCTGAGCAAGCCCTTTATGTTTTCAGAGATACGTAGATGAGGAGGTTCAGACTTATATTTTGTTCAGAAATTCTGATTCACCAAATGCAGCAGTCATGCAGCAGTCATTAATTATGATTATCTTTTCAGTAGTTTTGGCAGTCCATTTCTGTCTCGAGTGGTCTTTTTAATTAAGGATGGAAGCTTATTGTCCCTGGTGTGATGCCCTCGTATCAATGTGTCGCAAGGTCAAGCTCATTGATCAAGAGCCTGGCATTACTTTAGAGGAATGTTTAATAAAGAGAAACCCTGTAGTTGTTCTGCATAAGGCTTCTTCCCCTGCTTCCTGCTTTCCACCTTCACATTCTTTAAGGAATAAAAGCTTGCCTCGAATTTTTCTCAACAAATGACTTGGTTCAAACTGAAGGGCCACTATTCAAATCTCTCCTAAAAACTGGCAAAGCGGCATTCTCTGTAAAATATTACTTTCTTGCACAGGTATGTAAGGAGTGAATTTCATTTGTTTTAATGTTTTTGATAGACTTGCCATAAGAAGTTATACCTGTATGTTACTTGTTAAACATTATATGTTCAAGCATATTTTTAATGGGCTGTCGCAAATTAAAGGTGATGGAGAATGCTAATTTGATTTTTTAAGAGCTTAACACAACTTTGGAATGAAAGATACATGTTTGATATTTATATGTTGTCTGATGTCTTTTGTTTTCTATCTATCTATCTATCTATCTATCTATCTATCTATCTATCTATCTATCTATCTATCTATCTATCTATCTATCTATCTATCTATCTATCCAAAGCTTCCCACTGTTAATGTAGCTGATTGTGTAGTTTAGGAGGAGGATTTGCAATCAGTGTCATTTTTGGGGACAGTGATAATTATACCAATGCAGCCTGCAGTCTAATCATATAAAACATGCAGCTCTCTTAAAAATGTCCTATGCTGAAAATGGTTTGTACACCTTGGCCACTCAATCAGTCCATAGGCGTGTATAGTAAGTCCAGGTTTTTAATGTGTCTTCTCACCGATTTACTTATTCGACGATTTTGTCAAACTAATTCTTTTTACGGGCAAATTTTGTATTGGAGCTTCAGACTGAGCTCCAAGTATGGATGCTGCTTTCTTGTAACACTGAGTCAACAATATTACTTTACCAAAGTGTATAATGATGCTATGATGATTTTCACTTTATGTATATTTATCCATTCTTTCACACAGCCAAACTCACTAAACATGGCCAATTCACAGTCACCTGTCAAACCTGAGATAAAAGAGGAAATTAGATTACTCAGAGAAAAACCCACAGAATTTCATTTTTATTACATTTAAACAATGCCAATATTATGATTTATTCTATAATGTTGTTATATTAATAAGTATTCTTGTAACATCCTTATTTTTGTAAAACTGCACTTTCCAATGTAGTGCAAAGACCAAAACAAAATACTCCCCATGTGCACCGTAATTCTAACAACAAAATGTGTAACAGAACTTCTAATAAACTACAAGTGAAAAATACAAACCAGAAAATGATGACAACAAAAAGGCTAATAGCATAAAATATTGTGCAGAGGTTAAAAAAGAGACTTTTGTCACTGATACCTCTTATTAGGATGCTAAGCATAAGGGAACACCTGTCTGCCTACAATATGCAAAATTCATTTCATAAACATGATAAAACAAGCCTTTCAATAGGTATTAGGCATTTAAAATAAAAAAAGATTGCTTTGAATAGAGATCGTTGCTCAAATCCATTATCATAATTGACTCCGTATCATTTTCCACTTTATTGCCTGGGGACTCTTTGTCCCAGAAAAAAAGAAAGGGAAAAAATCAGTTATTAAAAAAGAAAAACTTTTTGTGCCTGAGGCATGCACTGGTTGTTTCATGAACAGCCTGTTTGTGAAATACCCTTAACAAACACACTAAGCATAGGCACTGACAAGAAGCCCGGTATCAAGAGTTCAAGAGTTAGTGAGTGGAGCGGCAGCAATCATGCTTCAAAGGTAACCACTTTAGCATATTTTTTGCTTGCTTTTGTTTGTATTATTTTAAGTGGAATGAAACATCTGAACAATACTATTAGAACTGACGAGGATGCTGGTGGGCTAATTTGAATGAGAAAAACCTTACATGGGGAATACTTCAAAATGTAAAGAAAACCATCTAAACTGTGGTTTTCATTAAGTGCTTTTCATGGAGAAAACTATAATCGTGAATATTATAAAATTGAAGAAGAATGGTATGTTTACCATCAGAAAGAGAATATTCACCTTGTTTACCTGCATAAAGTTAGAATTTTCTACAGCAAAGGCAAAGAAAAATGATACTTTCTTATTCTGAGATGTTAACAATTAAAGACATCTTTGTTAGATGGTACACACATTTGTTATTTTAGAAAACAATTTATTGAGTCCTCAGGACCTGTAGTGTATAAATTACACCACTGTGATAAACTCTTTAATATCTGAAGATTAAACGACTGGCTTTGTAATGTTTGCATAAACAACTTTCAGATAGATACATAGGTAGACAGATAGTGTGGGAAACTGGCCTCGATGCGCACAGATACACAGACTCACAAGCTCCAAAACACACGTTTTAATTTCTTCTTCTCACAGTACAGTGCACCAATCACCACAATACTCAGCTCAGTCCTTAACTTTGTTTCTTCTCCCTTCTTATTCTTTTGCTGTCTCCACTCCTCTCTTCGCAAGCTCTATCCTCTGTCTCCCGGCTCCAGCTCCCTGAATGGAGTGAGATGGCCCCTTTTATAATGCACTGGATGTGATCAGGGTGCTTCCTGCAGCACTTCCTGGTGTAACGGAAATGCTGCATGGGCGCCCGGAAGCACTCCTTGTTTACCAGCTTCCTCGTTCGGCAGCACTTCCTGGTGTGGCAGAAGTGCTGCAGTCCATGTCTCCTAGAACATCTGGGTGTCCCCTGGCGGTGGCCACAGACCCCAATAGGGTTGAGCTTCTAAGCTCCGATCCCGTGGCCCCCATGCAAACCAGGGCAGCTGCCCTCTCGTGTCCCGGGGGAGGTATTGTCCCTCTTTCGGTCCTTCCACCTTCCAGGCGTCCTGGCTGCGCAGGCTCCCCAGCCATCTGCCACAATAGATAGATAGATAGATAGATAGATAGATAGATAGATAGATAGATAGATAGATAGATAGATAGATAGATAGATAGATAGATAGATAGATAGATAGATAGATAGATAGATAGATAGAGTGTGTACCAGCACCCCAAGCCCCAAACACAACTACCACAGGCACAGCTCTTTTATTTAACCACCAACATGTACCTTGCACAGGTTTCTTCCTCACACTGCCACAAAGGTTTGCAAAACCCACAGTACAGCACAGCACTTTATTCAGTCCTTTATTCTCTCCAATCTCCCCCACTCCATCCAGGCGAGTGTTGTGTGTCTCCTCTCCCAACTCCGACTCCCTGAGCAGAGTGGAGTGCTATCTTTTAACTCCAGACACAGGAGTACTTCCAGCTCTTAATCCACTGGAGGCAAATCCAGGTCAGACAGGACCACAATGGTCCTTGTATTACCACTATCTGAGTTCTCCCCCTGGTGGCCGCCACAGAACCTGACAGGGCAACAAATTCCATGCTGCTCTTCATCCATCTATAATGGGGCTTGCCAGATGGGATGCTGACACTCAGTGTAAAGGAGGACAGTCGGCCCATAGCAGAAAGTCTCCCACTGTACTGTCATTCCCAGTTCCCAAGTCCATCTCGGGTATCGCTCAGTGGTTGCTAGGATGCCAGCCCTGGTGTAGCTGCTGTAATGTTCTTCTATATCTGGGTCCTGATACAGAAAGGAGATATTGTTACTCCCACTCTGACTTTCCGTTCTCAAGACCTCCTGGCCAGGTAAGGGAGTGGAGGGTCCATACCAGCTGGGATGCCAGTTCATCCCTCACAGTAGATAGAAGATATTTTTGCAATATGCAATTTTTATTACATTGTCAATTTGTAGACATAATTGATCAACCAATGTTAATTATATGTAGCATCTCTAAGTGTGAGAACATTAAGTTGCATTTTGTCAAAACCAATGAGAAAAATATTGATGTAGCCAATTAAAGAATGCATGCTTTAAGTGTGCTGAGTTCTACTTGTTATGTTACAGTTGTTCCTTCCATGTATCCAAGTCATTTAGGCCACTCAGGAAGCCAATCCCTTTCACAGCAGCACCAAATATAAAGTGGTGGAGTAATTCTGGAAAAACACCAGATCCCACTCCCTTGGAAATTTAAAATGCATGTATTTTGGGTTTGAGAATAAATTCAGAGCACTTGAAGAAATATCCATACAGACACAGGGGAACCTGCCAACTTCACATAAACAGTTCCCAGGCTGGGATCTCATCCTCGGGTTCTGAAATTCAGATAATAATAATATTTATTATTATCTTTTATTTATTATTATTTTTTGCAATGCACTATACTGCAAGTCTACCCAGGTTCCAAATTTAAAAATTAAAAGAATCCTATTTTAGTGTTGACTGTTTGGGATCTTGCTCCTACTTGTCACTGTTAATTTTTTTGTTGCCGAATGTTTTAATTTCACTTTGCGTTCTTTGGCCCTGCATTGGACACATTTTTAATCAGTCAGTCCATTTTTTTCATAACCTATTTTCATCATTCACTAATGTAAATGCAGAGGAGAAATATACAAAAAAGAAATCAAACATAATGCACAACTGTCAAAAATGCCACCCAAAAAGGGTTCAATTATAGGATCTGAATGTTAAAACTCAGATTTTTTTTTTACCTACTGCCACCCATAAATCACTTACTCCTCTTTTTATTCTGCCTTTGTTTCCATCACAGCAGCACACATTTGTCACATCCAAGCGGGACACATCAGAGCACTTGGACTGTCCTCCTTATGACATTTTGAATTATTTTTTTCTTTTTTTTTAACCATGTCTTCTTCTTAGATTGACACCAAGTGCAGTCTCGTCCCTGCCACAAATTTAGAAACAGATCCCATGTTTACGTGATACTTATCCAATACACCCCGCAGGTAGAGCACATTTATCAAGTTTAATTTGTGTTTGAAGGAAAATGATGAAACAACCTTAATTTAATAACTGATGGTAAGGAAAGATCAAAAAGGTTCTGATATTCATATAAACATAAAGAAACTGTCTTTATCATTATTTGATTGTGAGTATACCATGGAGGCCCCCAATATTTTTTATTTTTTGTGTCTAGTCAAGGATTTGTACTGTTTAATATTTTTACAGATAACGGTTTTTTCACCTTCTTTGGTCATACACCACAGAATATGAACTGTTATGAAAAAGAAATACATATTAAATTAGGGTGTGCGCACATGACAATCTATCCATGTCTTTTCCAATGAAGGGTCACAGAGGTCAGGAGCCAATCCACAGCAATATCATGTGCTTGGAAAGAACCAGCTCTGTTGTAAAACATATGTTTATGCTTACTATACACTGGACCAAATAACAAGTCAACAATTACTGTATATACTCGCGTATAAGTAGGGTCTTGAAACCCAAAAAATCAATCATAAAATCAGACCCTGATTTATATGTCTGATCAAAAATGTGACACTTACATTTTTTTTTTTACTTTTTCTTGCTTCCTCCAATCTTGCACCAGTTTATCAGACACATCGAATTTTGTTGCAGCAGCGCAGATACCAATTTCTTTCACCAGTTCAACGACTTTTAACACTAGAATTACCAAAGCCTACGACAAAACTCGTAAATCCGTCCCACCTTA
The DNA here is from genome assembly GCF_900747795.2 of Erpetoichthys calabaricus. Classification (NCBI taxonomy): domain Eukaryota; kingdom Metazoa; phylum Chordata; class Cladistia; order Polypteriformes; family Polypteridae; genus Erpetoichthys; species Erpetoichthys calabaricus. The sequence continues at coordinate 140,942,178 of NC_041395.2, read as the reverse complement.
AATCCCTTCACACCTCTCCGGCAGCGTCTTTTGTCCTGTAAATGTGTTGATAAGCAGCAAGCAGCCTACTATCATATCCCCCCCCCACCGCACAGTTTTCTCAGCTCAAGTAAGTTTAACTGCATGTCAGTTGCTTATAGTTTTATAGAGTGAGAAGTCAAGCAAAATGACACCTTTTATAAATACTTTATCGTTATTTGGAACACTTGCATTTCGTGTGTGTTCTGTGTCTACAACAATCTAGTAAACATATCGCTAAAACAGAAATGTTTTTCATGTTTTAGTAATAATTGACAAAATGTAGACATGAAGCGAATAATGTTTTTAAAGCTAAAGTCCAAATATCAAATAAACACTTTCACAAAAGGTACAAATATAACAGAACAAGTGCGCTTCTATTCAAGAATATAACTGCAGAAAAAGAACCCACATTAGGGTGCGACATTGACACCACTTTGATATGACTGCTTCAGTGGTGCAACAGTATCAACTGTTGACTGGTAATCAAAACTTCACGTTGTTCGACCCCGTCCGTTTTGAGAAGTGAGCTGCTCTTATTCTTACTATTTTAGAATAAAAACATATATTTGATTTGAATCTGTAACAGCCGGTGTAAGTTTATGATACTTGTAAAGGTTCGCTTAGTTTTTTTAAATTTAGTTTTATTCTCTCAGTCACGTTCACGAGCCAGACTGATCTGACACTACTGTTTTCACATACTGTTTGAAAGGTGTCATTTTGCTTAACTTCTCACTCTATATAACTCTAAGCAACTAACATGCAGGTAAACAGACTTGAGCTGAGAAAACTGTGCAGCGGTGGGGGGATATGATAGTAGGCTGCTTGCTGCTTATCGACACATTTACAGGACAAAAGACACTGACAGAGAGGTGCGAAGGTATTTAAGGTGGGACGGATTTACGAGTTTTTGTGTAGGCGTTGGTAATTCTAGTGTTAATTTAAAACCAGCTTCATATTTTCTTCTGATTGAACACTCCATCATAGATAAGGGATGCTTTTATGATAAAGGTGTATGAGGGTGTGAGATACAAACAACACAAAACAGTGAAAATGTCGCTTCGGAATAGTTCAGGTATTACCGTGTGGTCACGTAGGCACAATACATTAAAAAAGGCAGCGTGCTCCGTGGTTACTCTCTCAGGTAGGCTTTAGCATATCATAATCTTTTGGGCCAACAGTTTGAGTTTTCCGCATTCGACTTATACGACTGACATTATAAAATACTGGGAATAATATGGTAAAATCAAGCCCTAACTTATCTGCGGGAGAATGCAAGTATATACGGTACCTTATCAGAATTGTTTTGAACAGTAGGAGAAAAAGTGTATCCTCTGAGAAGACCCTCATGGACACTGAGAAATAGGTGAGCTCAACACAAATGGTAACTGAACTGGGAATTTAACCCAAGTTCCTACTGCCATGAAGTATCCTAAATACCATTGTGCCACTCTTGTTAACACACTGCCTTCCTTGGCCATTCAAACATTCTGTTCTGCAGCGTAGTCCATGGAGGTCAGATCAGACTACACTTTGCTACTTCAAAAGTTTCCAAATGTGCCCTAACAATGAGAAGTAGCCATTTATTGGACAGTATGATGCTTTGAAAAAGTCAATGAGGCACATAAGATCACACAAAGAGGGTTCTGGTGCTGTAGCTAAACACAAAAGAATATTTTGTGTTGCATTTCTTCTTGTTTAACAGTCAATACTGTGAATCTACCTGTATGTTCCCTTAATGAGCTTCCCATTATGAAATAAAGATTGAACAAGCCTGAGGGTCTTTTTTAACTCATCAAGGGGCATACATAAGAGGAATACTAAGAATTAGTATCGATCCTCAAACTCCTTTGACCATTGTTTTGTCACACTGCACTACAAATAATTATATTGTAGTGGTCTAAAGCTCCAAGCTTCAAACTCAACAGTCTCAACAGCTTTGAATTAACTTGGCCAGAGTGCACTGAAAGCCCTCCACCAGTTTTAAGCCTCTAACACCTGTTGATACTGACTGGCCTGTTCATCTGCTCAAGAAGAACACTCAACCCTACCTCGGGCTATTTTAAATGCATCTAAAGCATATTTATCATCTGCCCCTATTCAGACTATCCTGTTTTCATCTTGGAAGGTTGGGACTGATTGAAACTTTACAGTGTTTCCAAGAAGTCTAATCTAAGTGTTCAGTCATTTGTGATGTTTCCTCGCCAGGAAAAGTGCGCACTCCTTTTTCTAAAGTTCACAGTCTCAAGCAATTTGTCAAGTGACAGAATAGCTTTGGAAGGATGCCTGTGATGAATTCAAAGAACCTTCAGTGCCAGCTCAGATGATTGATCCTTCGTTGGAATTGTGCTTTTGTTTTTCATTTTTTTTAATTTTTTTATAGTTTATTGTTCTCGTTCCATTGTCTTTCTTTTGTATTCTCTTTTTGTGCTATTTTTAATTTTGCTTTTCTTGTTACCTGTGTAATGCCAAAATGTATAAAAGTGGAAGGGCACAAATGCAGAGAATGACAGGTCAGAGATAAAATGTAAGTCAGTAACATACCAGTTCAAAACCAATAAATCAAGCCTGTCCTACAAAACTGGAATGAAAACCAAAATCATAGTTAGGAAAACAATCTCTAATTATGTCACGGTTTAGCCAGGGATCAGGTTTATTGTTTGTTGAATAGTTTTACTGTTTTTCAAATATTATTCGCCCTTTTATGTTGTTGATTATGTTAATGGTTTTCATTTTTAGGTGCGTACATGTAATCATAAAGCCCATGTCTGTCTGTCCGTCTGCATGAAACAGCTTGAAGGACCCCCAGTGGAGCAATTTGGTTGAACTGTAGCACACTTATTCTTCAAAGAAATTTGTTGTAAATGTTTCATTTTCATTTAGATATCTTGAATAGATTTCTTTATACGAAGATTTAAAAGTCCAAAATTTCCCATTGAAAATCATTAGTGAATTTGGAAACTCGTCCATCTTTAAAACAGTGAAACTTTCTGTGTGACTTCCTCTTGAATAAGCTTACTGTTTCAATTTCGCCTTGAGAGTGGTTGCTTGAACTTTAGTATATTCCATTTATATTCCTCTTTTACTTGTCTGAAAGCCACTCGGATGCCCAATGCAAGTGAATCAAGGGCCAGACAGAGTGTGCACGTGCAAACAGCTCACACAGCAGCACCTTCTCCTGCTGCTTTACATAAATTAACTAACAGAGTACAAAACAGTCACTTCTCTGGAAATAAATGAAAGCAATTATATACAGTAAGCATATGTAAGAGTGAATTGATTGAACAATATTTTCTGCAGAATACTAATGTGAAGAATCAATGTTATTAAAATGGTGTTTGAACTAATTAATAACACGGGAAAGGTTCAGCTTCTCTAACTGATATAAACATATAATGCATTTAGAGATGGACAGAAGTGGGAGGCTTAAGTTACTTAAGCCCCTGATCTCTGGTTCCAAGCCTCTGATCTTTTAGTCCCAGATATACTCATACAATTGTATTGTAACAATTCATATTCATGTTATACCATAAATCCATTCCTTTCCAAGTTCTAACTTATTATATAATTTTAATGAATTACTATTTTTTAACTAATATTAATAGCTACTATATACCATCCATCCATCCATCCATCCATTTTCCAACCCGCTGAATCCGAACACAGGGTCACGGGGGTCTGCTTGAGCCAATCCCAGCCAACACAGGGCACAAGGCAGGAACCAATCCCGGGCAGGGTGCCAACCCACCGCAGGACACACACAAACACACCCACACACCAAGCACACACTAGGGCCAATGTAGAACCGCCAATCCACCTAACCTGCATGTCTTTGGACTGTGGGAGGAAACCGGAGCGCCCGGAGGAAACCCACGCAGACACGGGGAGAACATGCAAACTCCACGCAGGGAGGACCTGGGAAGCGAACCCGGGTCCCCAGGTCTTCCAACTGCGAGGCAGCAGCGCTACCCACTGCGCCACCATGCCGCCCCGCTACTATATACATGGAACTTATTTCAGTTCCATTTGACCTTTCATGGAGGAATATTGATAGTGATTTTATGCTAGTATTGGTTATTTTGTATTAATAGTTGTTTTCTCAATAGCTAATTATTGGATCCTAATCTATTGGGTATACTTTGAAAAATGTTATGTTTAAGAAAATTGAACAACAATTAGTCACAGACCTTCCACCCACTTATACACATCAGTCGATGACATTTTCACACTACTTGAATTGCAATCTGCTGTGAATGAAAACTATTGACCCACTACAAGCCTATTTAAGCTACATTTTAACTCTATTGTAAAGTGCTGTTAAAAAGCACATATTTAAAGTTTACTAATACATGGGATTACATTCTGTTGCTGCTATTACTTTTGAATATGACTCCTAGTTACAAAACTATTTCATAAACAAAAATGTAATAACTGACTCTAGGACAAAGTAAATGCAAAATGTGAAATGCTTCAACTTTTTTATCAGTTAACTTAGTCGCCAAGTGTACCTGAATGTTATGCCGTGCGCCCATTGACTAACTAACTAATTTAATTAATTTCATAGTTTTTGTTCATACTCTTGTTTACATATATTGTGACTGATTCCTTTGTTTAAATTTTCCTTGTAAAGTTTGTGTCAATTTTGATATTGTTTATAAAGTTTTAAAACTCAGGAAATTAATTTTTGACATTTTGTAATCCATGTCTTCCACAGAAAGTTACTTATTTTTACCGTTATGTCATGACACCGTTTTGTTTTTCTTGCGTTGAGCACCAAATTCTGATGGTTGCCAGGGTGATGATGTCAACTTTCTGGAGTTGTCCAACATGTGATGTCATTGATGCATCCATATAAATACTGATGCATCAATTTATGTTGCATTCACAATTGGATAAACTTGGATAATTTCTTAGTGCTCTTTTGATTTAATACTTATTTTTCTGAACTCTCTACTTTGATTCTTCTTTCGCTCTTGTTCTGATAAAAGATTGATTAGACTCCTGGTTTTCAAAAAAAATCCAAGAGACATCACTGTTATCACTGCTGAAGGATCAACCTCATCCTTTATATTTCAGGAAGAGAAGTAGGTCCTTCAGTGGTTCATTGGTGTTTGAATAGTGCATTATTGTCAGGACTGATTTTCTGGTTTATGGAATTTCTACTTCTGTTTTTGGATTTCAGTTATTGGAATTTGTCTTAGTGTCTTAGGATTTGCTTCCTGTGGTTGTTGTGCCCTATTTTATTTATTTTTTCTATTTTTTTGTGTGTCTCCTTTTTTTTATACAAATAACTCCTTCCTTCATAAAGATTCTTTCTTTGGACATGTCTCTTAAACCAAAGGTTTAACAGTTATTGTATATTTCAAGACATTTAACTTTTTAAAACTTTTTAAAAAGTTTTTGTTCTCTACTTTGGGTATGAGCAGGCTTCAGCCTGCTTGTGGAATTTTAGGTCAGGCTGCCTAGTGTGAGGCGGGCTAGTGAAGGTCCTTGCTTGGTCTGTGGGTCTTTTGGAGGTCTCACACTCTTTTTACTATTTTAAGAGTGTTCTTATTCACAACAAGTTAATTTGCTAGGATGCTACTCATTTGCTATTCTTTGCACAACATATCCAGAGAGTATCCACAAGCTTGGACAATTAGTCACTTGAAGTGCCAGTTTATATACGGTCATGTAACACCTTCTAGCAATGGGGAGATGCATTATGGTAATGCTTCTTTAAAACTGTGATGTCCATAGAAAAAAAAAATGCTGTCACATTAGAAATCAAAATATAATGGAAAAAAATTATCACCACCCAGGATCATAACATCTTTTCTGCTGAGGCATTAGTTATCCTGCAGGCAAATTTACCCCTTTTGTAAGTTTGTTGAAATTCTGACCATGCTTCATTTAGAAACTCTTTTTTTTGTCTTTAATCTATCTCTTAGTTTTGATTTTTGAAATTTTGGCTTAGTCATAATATTTTGATCAGTTTCCCTTTTTTCTTTAGTTCTTTCTCTTTCTTTGAATTATGCATTTCAGACTTGAATTTTGTGGGCTGTTTTCCCTTTTGTAATTATTGTTTTCTTGATTGACATTTAAAAATTTACTGAAGTGTTTGTAATGCTTCTATATTTTTGTTGACATTCTATATATTGTTTATCATTTTCAGTCTTTGGTTGACATATTTTTATTTAATTTATTAAAATTTAAGGTGGACAAAGTGATTTTGGTTGTTTTCCTCATTGGACTTAATCACAACAGAATGCCACGGCTTAACACATCAAAATAAGTCTGCCATGGCAATGTACTAATTGATGAATGTATAATGAATCTTGTTTAAAAAAATTGTAACAAAACTCTTTTGGATCTGTTTAATAAATTGGATCATATTACATCATCAACAGAATTACTGTTCTAAAACTTAATGATGAGATGGCAGGAGATAGATAGATAGATAGATAGATAGATAGATAGATAGATAGATAGATAGATAGATAGATAGATAGATAGATAGATAGATAGATAGATAGATAGATAGATAGATAGATAGATAGATAGATAGATAGATAGATAGATAGATAGATAGATAGATAGATAGATAGATAGATAGATACTTTATTAATCCCAAGGGGAAATTCACATACTCCAGCAGCACCTTACTGATACAAAAAACAATATTAAATTAAAGATTGATAATAATGCAGGTAAAAACAGACAATAACTTTGTATAATGTTAATGTTTACACCCCCGGGTGGAATTGAAGAGTCACATAGTTTGTGATGATGAGTGATAAGCAGCTTTTAGAAATGAAGTCAATTTGAATTATAATATGTTTGTTGAGAGTTACTGAATATTCTTTTGCGTGAATTTGAAACACAAAAATAATTTTAATCTCCATGAAGCTTGCAATTTACAGTTGCTTGATGTATCCTGGATGTGTAAACCCAAAAATCAACAGAAAGAAGGTGTAAGCACACACACCAAAGCCAAAGCCCTCAGCACCTCACCACCCAGTCTTTGCTGCTCAACTGGAGGCCCAGCCAGCTGGGGGCAACTCAGAGCTGCTGCCAGGGCTTTTTAAATATGAAATTGTTGGGTTGGACAAGGTGTTTTTAGGTAGTATTGACATTTCCCATTGGGTTTCAACCAAACTATTAATGTCAATTAATTTGGACAACAGTTTAAATGTCTTGTTGGGTTACAGCTTTTGTTTAAGAGTATGTCATTTTGTTTCACCATGGGTTGTGTGTTTTTTCATGTTGACTTTCCAAACAACAGTTTTTGCCTGTTTATATTTGTCTAGGCTCTTTTGTGAAATTGATTTGGGTGCAAAAGTGGTGTACTGTACAGTGTAGCCAGGCCCTAAGGAGCTGCATTCCTCCTTCCAACTCTTCAAAGATCTTTTAAAACTTTTTAGTGATTTTCACATTTGCAAAATTACATATGAAAGTAAATATGGCATCAATTTTGCAAAACTGTATATGAAAGGGAACTTGGCTGTTCCCCTCACCACTATTTCTTAATATGTGGTATTATTTTTTGAGCAGGTTTAATGGATGGATGGGTGGATGGAGTTTATATGCGATGGAAATAATATTAAATCAGACTGAGACAGTGACCAAATACGCAGAGAAGAATTTTATTGCCTGTGTACACGGGACAATAACTCTGAAATTAACTCATGACTCTACATTTTTGTCTTATATTTTTGCATATCATTACTTGAGATGATGAAACAGAATGAAATGTGATTTTTTTAGTGTATGCCTAGTCTCTTTTCAGAATATGGTAGAAAGAGAACAACTGATGGCATTAGGTTGCTGTTTCTTGATGACAGAAATTTATTGAAGACTATTTTATGACGGTGCAATTATAATTTAAGCTTTGATGGTAATACAGCATGGTGATTTGCAGCTATTTTTAATCAACGGTGAATAAATTAGCTTTGAAAAAATCATCTCCATAACATTGGTGCTGTCTCCTGTAATTATACAGAGACCTACAGTAATGTCTGTGAACCCCAATTCACACCAGTACCCCACATCTGCGGTCCATGGATTCAATTATTCAAAAAGCCATCTAGTTTATTGATTGGGATTAAAAATCACAATAAACCAGGAAATACAAAGAATAGTGCTCCAACCAGCAAAGAGTTGTGGCAATTACAGAATCTAATTATTCACAAAAGAACAAATTCTCTACTCAAGAGAGCAGACAAATTGACAGTGTAGATGATGGATGAGACAGCTGCATATCAGCTAGCAATCACTGAAAGATCAGCAATTAAAAAACACATAAACATTTGCTTTATTTTTTTCTAATTTTATTAATTTTATTAAAATCAAATAATATTCCATACAAATAACTCAAGTTTTACAAAAAAAAAAAAGGTTCGATACAAAACATCTCCCACCCCTGAGAAAGAGAGCTAGGCCAGCAGTGTAAAACTTTATGCTAGTGAAAATAAGCAAATAGATAAATCAATAAATGAATAACGATAAATGGAGTAAAAGAGGGGAGAGAACCTGCTTCCTCAATAATATCTGCTTTATTATCATTACCCATTACACAAATATATACAAACAACACCAGATACTTCAGCTAGTATTACATCCAGTGCAATGAAGTTCATATCTATTATGGAAACTGATTAAAATATATTGATTTTTTGCATATAATAACTATTGTATACAGTAATGCATCATATTTCATTAAGAGTAGACTCTTTCTTTTACTATTACAAAGACTTATCTTTTGATTTTTTTTGTGTAGTGTTGGAAGGAATTAAGAATGAAAAGCAGTGAAGAGTTCTTCATACATAATGCTTTGTTTTATATTTATGTTTACAGTATTAATTGGTTTCTGTCTGTTAGGACCAAGTATTCCAGGAAGTGTTAATTACATTAACTTGTCTGCGCTACTTGATTGGTTACAACTTATGGTGATTAATGTGCATATTTAAAGTATGCTCTATAAAAAAAATGATAACAAGACTGTCCTTATCAGAACTGGATTGTAAATCTGCTTGTCTTTGCTAGCAAGTTTCTTTCTTTTGTTCTTTCACTTTTTCTTAATTAAAGATCTTTGTCTCTCCCTTGCTAATCAAAGAATGAAGCTTGTTTCTTCCATACTACCCCAAAGCTTTGGCAGGGATACAGAGATACTGGAGGGTTTCTCCTAACAAGGCAATGCCTGTGCTCAGTCATTCCTTCAATGCTGTTAATGCTGTTCTGCCAAAGCCAAAAGACAAATAATGGGCTGGAGCATGAGATGAATAAAGCTTGCATAATATCACACGACTTCTACTCTGAGGGGATGTCAGACTTAATCACTGCAGTAGCTGGATCTCATCACATGAGGACATAAGATTACATGACTAGAAATTGGAGGGGAATACAACCCAGATGACTCCATGATGACATTCCAGCACAGTTTCATATTTCCAAAATGACACAGGCGCGTTCATTTTTCTGAAAGCCAATACAGAGGTGCCCAGTGGAGCTGGTGCTATATCAATGCTTTCCAGGTATGGCAAGTTTACTGGCAATTTCTGTACTTTTGTTTTTCTTTTTTCAATTTTTTTGTACTACATAAAACATGAGAAATCACAGAGACTAACATATAAAACACATATTTAAGTATGGGTGACATGAGTAGGCGTCCAGGATGGCATCTTGCCAATGGTGCCCGAATCAAAAAATAATTAGAAAAGTTAAAGGGCGCAAACTCCGTAAAGTGTGTGGCATGTACACAGAGGGGTGTCATTTATTTGGCTAAAGAGGCACACGCTCTTGAAGTTCATCTAAGTCGAATAGTACAGACTGGCCACTGTGGAAACCCAGGGACACTGTCTAGCCCTCCATCCAGGGCTCCAAATGGGCTTCAACCAGCGCTGTATGTGGGTGTGAGCTGTAGTAATTACAAAAGGAGACAACGTTCCCGTTGCATCACCTAGTTGTGGCTCAAATGTGCTGCACTTCTCAGTGGTCGCCTCCTCCATGGTCTGCACCACAGCTTACCAGAGTGCGTCCCTCCAGGGATTCTTCAAGTTCCATTCCCAGCCTATCATTAATTTCCTTTCAATATCTTTCTTTCTTTCTTTCTTTCTTTCTTTCTTTCTTTCTTTCTTTCTCTGACTGGACACTTGCAATTAGATTTCTTATAGTTTTTTTTTTTTTTTTGTCATTAGTCTTTCAAAAGTCATTTGCTGGCTTAATAATAGAAATAAAACAAATCCAGTTGAAGGTCACACACTGATCTTGGCTGAAGACAAATTGCCAAGGTTAGATTGAATTTGTAAAGTTTGTGAAGCAGCCCAGTGAACCAGACGTCTGTCTTCCCTTTGCAGGGTACCTGGCATTTTTATGGCATGCCATTCTTTATTTTTATAGCTTTCCTTGTGCTGTCGTCTCATTTAAATAGTACCATTTTCTCTCATGCAGTAATTTAAATTTTGTGAATTATTTATACTTCTCCAAGAAGCGAGCCAAAGCCCTTACAAACGGACAGGAGTTTGGCAGATGTGCACTTGGGAGTGCTCCTTGGCATCAGCAATGGGCTTTTACTATCTATCTCAAATGCACACTGTTGCACTGAAGTAGTAAAACTTGAATCAGAAAATTACAGAGTGGTGCTATTGCATCACTCACACTTGACGTGAGTTTAATCTATGGCACTGCAGATGGCATAGCTGCTTGTAGGACTTTTTGGAACAGACTGCTGAAGGATTAGAAAAAAGCAACTCATATGACACCTCTTACCTAAACATTCAAAGAGCTTTTAATGGTGTTTAGCATACAACATTGATTCTGAATATAGAAATCATTAGCATCGGATTTTAGAGAAAAAAGCTGGTAAGCAGGCTATTTAGGAGGGAATAAAGAGCAAAGAGAACAATGCACAACCTGGGTTAAGCTCCTTTGTGCATATAGTGCTAAAGTTGTCATCCATTCTGTTGTTTTCACTCATTCAGAGTTGCAAGGGGTGGGCGTCAGTCATGGTAGCATTAGGTGCACACTTCAAATGATCGCAGGGCATACTCACGCACAGAGCCACAGTTAATCAGTACAGGCCAAATGAGATTCACCAGTTAACCTATGTAACAAATGGCTGGGGCCTTTTCCTGGCAGGGAGGCCAATATACCAGAAGGACCAGACGGGCAGATGTGCACAGGACATGGCCTCCCTAGATGGCAGCCCAACGACCCCCCACCCCCCTCTCCCAGATTACAGCAGCGCCTCGGATTCTTGCAGGGCACCATGGGAGCTGGAGTTTGGCACAGCCCTGTTATGTTCTGTGGGTGGCCATCAGGGGGAGCTGCAGACCCTCTACTTTGGGTTTCCATCACACCTGGGAGTATTTCCAGATAATGCTGATGAGCCACCTGAAGTACTCCCAGATGCAACATAAAAAGGGACTGCCTCACTTAATTTGGGGAGGCAGAGTCGGGAGGAAGGGAGACAAAACTTGCCGGGGGGACTGGAGATGGAAGGAGAGAGGAAAAGAGAGAGAGAGATAGAGAGAGAGAGACAAGGAAAAAGAGAAAAGAAAAGAAAGGCTTGTGTGCTCTGTATTGTACCGTGCTGCTTGTGGAAACGGTTTGGGAAGTGTTCCCATTGTAAATAAACGTATGGTGTGCTGAAACTTGTGCCTGGTGTCTGTCTGAGTCAGGTCTGGGCGGCTGGTGCTGCCCCTGCAGGCCACACCTAACACATAAGTCTTTAGGATATGGAAGAAAATTGGAGCATCTGGACAAAAGCCCATGTACTGGTGTTATATCTGCTGCTCCAAACCCTGTCACAGTCTATAGGGGGTGAACATTCTTTCCATGTCTGCTTGAGTTTTAGTACTCTGGTTTCTTCTAATTGTTGCGCACACCTGTCTTATGCTTGTTTATTATTTCTTTTGTCCTTTATGTTATTTCTGATGCATTTTTTATGTTTTCATTAATTATGTATGTTTTATTAATATTTTTCTGTTTATGATTTACTTTCCACATAACTTGTGTTGGTCTCTTATGTTCTTTGTGCTTTGTGGGTGGAACTACAAAAAGCAGGATCACCTTAATGTTACCATTGAAAGACCACCCCTCAGCATATATATTTGAGGCTGGAGACAAGTCCTTCAGTGCTGTAGCCTCTGTTTCATCTGTTTTTGGTTGATTATGACCATAGGCAACATTGTCCTCTGTAACATTAAATAACAGGCTACATAAATGAAATGCAGCACTCTCTCTGTTTGACAACTTCGTGGTGCTCTTCATGATGTGCAACACAATAGAAATGGGGGCCTTCTTAAGAGTTTTGTGCACATTGGTATACATATACTACATTGAAGAGAGAGGTAGGAAGGCATGATGATAAACATGCTGCATAGTGTAACAAGCACGTATTTAATATTGACAAATGGGAAAAAGAGTAGATACTTTTTGGGATGTGAATGTGTAAGGTACTCAGCCACTTAAGTCCACTGAAATAGATTTTTTGCTTTATATATATATACTAGGGGTTTCGACCCCTACTTGCTTCGCTTACCAACCCTCCTTGCCTGCGCTACGCACCAGCCACATCACATCTCTGCTGTTCGCGTTGTGAAGAAGCAGGGTGAACGCACCCCAAGGAGACGTGGTCCCCTCCTCCAAAACCCCCTCTTAAACGATGATACAATGGGAAACAAATACAGGTTTTTTTTACCTCCTCTTTGCTCGATCAGTTGCTGGCTTGCTGCTGCTGCCGTGCCGCATGATCTGCATGTCGCTTCGAACATTTAAAAACCTGTACAGCAGCTGTCCTACTCTTTGACTCTTTTTTCTGGCCCTGGGCATGGTTAAATCTCTTGGCACAAAGTCTTGTCTCGCAGGATATGAGTTCTCGATATTTTTTAGTTTATAAATTAAAAACGGAATAAGAATCTGAAAATCTAAGAACATCACATTGAAGTTCGATAAATTCTGAAAAGAATGATACCAAACATATATATGTAGGTTTTAAAATAAACCCGATTTAAAGCGTGACAAAAAACGTGACATAAAAATGGCACATAAAATCGTTGCACTTTTAGGCTTAGGATTTTATATTTATAGAGTAGATATATACAGTATATATATATATATATATATATATATATATATATATATATATATATATATATTAAGCTGGTGTCCCACTGCTGGTCGTATAAATCTGGTGGCATGTGCTAGAGCTGTTGCCTCACTGTAAGGAGATAGGGGTTCCCTGTCTGGAGTTTACATGTTCTCCTGTGTCTGCATGGGTTTCCTCCAAGTGCTCCAGTTTTTCCAACAGTCCAAAGATATGCAGGTTAGGTGGATTCACACTGCTAAACAGTCCTTTGTGTGTGTGTGTATGTGTTTGTGTGTTCACCCCGTGATGAACTGGTGCCCCATCCAGGGATTGTTCCTGCTTTGCATGCGATGCTTGCCAGAGTAGGCTCCAACAAAAATGCCCTGGATAAGTGGGTTAAGAAGATGAATGGATATTTATATAAAAATATTTGTGATTATACTTTGCTTATGATAAAATAAAATGTAAATGCATTTGTATTTACCATTTAATTCCACTTAATTATCAAACATTCCTACAATTGTCATCAATTGAATAAATTCAATTTTCAAAATCATAATTAGGTTAATTAAGCAAGAAAAGCACATTTATTGCAGAAAAATAGTAAGCAATGACTAATACAAAACAACCAGTCAACAATCTGCAGGTTCATAAATTGAGAAGTCAGTATTCCTGATTTTTTATTTATGTATTGAAGGATTTATAACGTTTGAGTTTTTTCTTTCGGCAGATACGCATTTGTTGGTTCTTTCTAAAAGGTATTTGGAATTAATGTTTTGCTTATTTAATGGGTTTAAGTCTCCTTTGAGTAAATAAGAGTAGTTCATGATTCACCACGGAGATCTCATCTGTGATTAGTAGTTGTAATTTGAATGATTTGATGAGGAGGGTCTTAATGAATTATTCAGTTAATTGTTGTTTGTGCTGGCAGAGCACCGTGTATAGTTCTAGCATTAATACTGCATGCTGCAACTTCACTAGGTGCTCTTAATAAAGCAGATAATATTATTCATTTCTCATTTATTTATTTTTTTGTGTGAGACAGGATATTTTGTTCATTCACAGATAATAGCTTTTATTAAATCACTTGTCAGGACTTGTAACTAGTAATGAATAAATATTATAAAAAGAAGACAGATGAGAAGTGAAAAGGGCTGGAGTGTCAGATGGGAAAACCCTGTTAATTATGGAGTTGAGGGTTGAATGGAGAAGCTGCGTGGCACAAGTGGTGATTTCAGAAGACCAGATTCCTATTTCCATCTGGCAAATCAGTTGAGGTGCGTCTTTGATACTGTTGGTGCGGTGGGTATGGCAGTTGGTGGAGAGATGGGGGAATCCTGTGTAGGCCAAAGCTTACCAATTGAGTTTGCGGTCAGGGTGCCTATGGTGAGACCTATTTGTGGACTGGCCAGGGAAGGCCCTTGCCTGGTTTATGGGTCTTTATACAAGCTTCACAGCTGTTCACCTTTTGAGTGGATTGAATCACAACATTAGCATGCTAAAGAGTTTCAGGTTAGGGTGTTTAGCATTTCTAAATTGTCACCCTTTACATGTGAGTATGCTATATAACGGTCTGGTATCCAGTTCAGGGTTTTGTCCTACCTTATATCCTGTGTTTCCATGATAGGCTCTGGCTCACACCCAATTAATTTAAAAAAAAAGAACAAGTGGATGGAAGTTGCCTTTCCTACATCTCTTTTCTGTGGTTTCTTAAACTTGACTCTGTAAACCTAGATGAAAAAAATCACATTCTTGGCAGTGACTAACTTCTGAATGTGTGCCATTAGATATTATCAAGCTCCATTGACATATTAAAAGATAAAATGGCTGTTTGATCTTTATGTAGTGTTTGGAATAATTCTCTTTCATTCCGTATAAATATCCATCCATCCATTTCCAACCCGCTGAATCCGAACACAGGGTCACGGGGGTCTGCTGGAGCCAATCCCAGCCAACACAGGGCACAAGGCAGGAACCAATCCCGGGCAGGGTGCCAACCCACCGCGGGACACACACAAACACACACTAGGGCCAATTTAGAATCGCCAATCCACCTAACCTGTATGTCTTTGGACTGTGGGAGGAAACTGGAGCGCCCGGAGGAAACCCACGCAGACACGGGGAGAACATGCAAACTCCACGCAGAGAGGACCCGGGAAGCGAACCCAGGTCCCCAGGTCTCCCAACTGCGAGGCAGCAGCGCTACCCACTGCACCACCGTGCCTCCCCCGTATAAATATTCTATTTTAAATTTATTTAGTTATATTGCTACTACTTAGAAGTAGTTTTGAAGTATTCTTACAACTTCTGGATTCTAAATCTGTTTTGGTCTATCAGTTTGTCCGTCATTATAATATATTGAAACCTTTTAGACAACTTTACATAATTCATTCATGCTGATTATTTTTTAAAAACATAATTCATTCAAACGGGTTATTTTTGTTTTATCCCCTGACTTTTATTTCAGTGGTTATTTATTTTTCCTCGTATGCAGGTTAGTGAACCAGAACTGGAAGAATGTAGCCAGCCAATCGTTTCAATCTATTCTACGCTTCCACCACAGTCTTCGGAATACCACATTCTCAGCAAAAATGGCATAAATCCATTCTTGTAACTTCTCCTGCGTTCAAAACTTATTTCAGGACTCCTCAAAAGAACCATTTCAACCGTGATGGTCTTACAACTACTTCCTCTTCCAGTTCACAGAAGTGTATGCCAGAAAAAAAGACTGCTAAGGGGAAAAAATAATAATAATCTGTTCAAACGAATTAATAAACATTTCAAATGGATTAATAATTAATTTGAACTGATTTTTT
This sequence comes from Erpetoichthys calabaricus, assembly GCF_900747795.2. Lineage (NCBI taxonomy): Eukaryota > Metazoa > Chordata > Cladistia > Polypteriformes > Polypteridae > Erpetoichthys > Erpetoichthys calabaricus. Next base: position 140,926,278 of record NC_041395.2, on the reverse strand, counting down.
TTGTGTGTTTTTGCCTGACACCTATGGGGCTCAGTGTGCCTTTTATAAAGTGAACAGGAAACTATTTTTACAGACATAAACATCAGTGTTGTCATTGTTGAAGCTATTGCTGGGTCAATAACAGTTTAGTATAATAGGTTTATTTAAATGCCGTTCAATAAAGTCAAAGTTTATTTTTATTAAGTCTATGCAATCACTGTGGATATTATTTGTTGACAAAACATTTTGAAAAATGGAGGGCCAAAGCCTATCCTGACACCTTGTATACAAGGCATTGATGTTGCCAATTGACATAACTCACTTATCTTTAGAAAAGATGGAGTATCCGGAGAAACACCCCATGCAAAAAAACACATTGACAGCGACCTGGTGCAAAACTCAAACTTGGATGTCAGGCACATAGGGATGCAGTGCTAACAAATGCACCACCATGCCACCCTATCTTTTATCAATATCAGCTTTTATGAAAAATGTCCAGATGGGCACATAGGAAAGTCAACTAAAAACAGCCAAAAGGTTCATAGAAAGACTAATACTGTACCATGGAAACAAGTATCATTGTATTTAAAAAAAATGTAATCTAACCACAAAAATTGCACGGAAAGGATATGCATCACTCTGACCTAAATATAAGAAATAAGAAATAAGTTTTTGAAAAGAGCCAAAAGAACATTTTAATTTGAAAAATTAAAAAATTGCTAAATTATTTTCATGCCAGTAGAAGTCTAGGAAGTGAAATAGAGGGAAAGCATTCAGTAACACCAGTGTTTCTGTCAGCTGTGTTCTAGGGTGGTCCAGTTGAGACTGATGCCGTGTTGGTTTATATGTGGACTTTAATCTTGTTGGAACAGGCAGCATAATATAAACAATGCTTGGTCAAGTTCATGACTTTCCATCTGTGTCATAAGCTTCCTGACTAAAGTGGAAACAAACATGCATTAACACTTTCACCGATCAGCCCCAACCTTAAAGCACGACAAAGAGTTCAGTTTGCTGACTTGGCTTCCAAATTCCCCAGATCTTACCCAAAGATGGAAGGACAGGGGGGAGACAACTTACTCAGGGCTTTGTCTCCCCCAGGACGCTAGATGGCAGCGAGCCCAGATTTGGATCCCCAGATGGGTGTCCACAATGCATACCAGGTATTGTAGTCCCAAGGGACAGCCTTGTTCGGTCCTGTGGGGGCTGCCTGGGGGAGCTGCAGAATTTGGGAGTCCCTATCCAATCTCACCTGGAAATGCTTTGAAGCTGCAGCTTCATATCACCTGAAGCACTCCTGGGGATTAGATAAAAGGAGCTGCCTGTCTCACATCAATGAGCCAGAATCTGGTAAAAGGTGGACGAAGCTTGCGAGAAGGATTGAAAGACAGAGGAAAAGACAAAGAGCTGTCCTATGATTGTGCTCAATTATACTTGTGGCTGCGGTGGAGGGAAATGCATGACCAAGAAGAATTTCCCACAATAAAAGACTTTTATACTTGTGTCCGAGCCTGTTTGTTTTGGGTATTTGGGGAGCTGGAGTGCCCCATATATATATGATCATATATAGTGATCACCAGGGGGTACGCCACTTTTCCTGGGGAATATACCTTTCCTACGTTCCTTCTAAAGCAAGAAGAATATCAAAGCACCGGTACAATCAAGCATACAACACTTGGTTTTTTCTCTCTCTTCAGTCTCTTCCACCTCCACTTCTCCTCAGGCAAGCGTCGTCCTGTCTCTCCCAACATGGCTCCCAGAATGGAATGAGGCAGCTCCTTTTATAGAGCACCAAGAAGTGCTCCATGTGTCCCGTGATCTCCTTCGGGCAGCACTTCTGGATATGGCAGCATTCCTGCCATTAATGGCTCTGAAGTTCTCCATGTGCCCCCTGGCAGTTACCACAGGCCTCAACAGGGCTGAGCTTCCAAGCTCCAAACCAGTGACAATATCCTAGCCCAGGGGGACTTCCCTCTGCCATTTTGGGGAAGATAAGAGGTAATGCCCTATGCAAGCTCTCTCCCCCAGTCCTTCCCTTATGCACGTATTCTGGCTGTGTAGAAGCATGACCCCTTGCTTTGCCTTACTACGTTTTATTTTGGCCTGCCATCTCCTGGTCTTTTTTCGCTCTTTCACAATAATCCTCAGACATATTTTGTGCCTTAAATAATTTCTTTTGCTGTGCAGCAATCAAATCTTTCCTCAGTGTTCCTTTCAAATAAGTCCACATAGCAGTTGTGACATATTCACACAAGATTTTGAAAGCAATGACATTTCAAGAAGTCAATTTTGTAAGCAGCATTTGAAGGAAATATGTAATAGTACAGTACTATCAAGGATCCGGTTGGTAATTATAAATAAAAGACGAGAAAGTCAGTCTAGAAAAGGAAGACCCTGAAAAGGATCCTGGGCCAACATTCTCATCCTGCAGGCAATGAGCATAAATGATTAAGGAGGCTAATGAAATGAAGGTTAAAATTAATTGTTGTGAAATTAATTTACTTATACCAAATAATTCTATTGAGTGTACAATTAATTAAAAATGTGCATGGGGAACTTTAATGGTTTTGTTGCAAAGCAATGGTGATATTTATTTTGAGAAATCTTATTTATTAAAATAGACAAGAGGGCAGCATTTAAGATACTGTAAATGCCAAGTCATTTTATATACAGGAACAGAATGGAAAATAAAGCATGCGCAGTATATCTCAGTTTAGGAATATTTCGAGGTGTAATAACAGGCAGGAACCACGAAAAAGGTGTGTGGGGAATTTGAACCCCATAAACTTGAAAATTGCAAAAAAAGAATGGTGTCTTTAAAGACGAGTTCAAAATGGAACTGACATAGATAGGCAAGATGGTGGATATATATGTTGAAGACAGGAAGTGGTGGAAGTTGGTGGGACCGGAACTGGAGATGATGTCATCAGGAGGAGGGATCTCGGTAGGTGGAAGTGTCATCATTAGGAGGAGGGTTCTCTTGAGGGTCTGCAGTGGGAAAAGATGAGAGAATATTACTGGACAGCACCACCCCTTGGCCTGGCTGAGAAACTGTAAACTGTCTCCTAATCGCATATGCGTGACACAAGGAAATAGATGATGAAGTTCACTGAAGACTTTGTAATACTTTGCCGAAGTGTAAAAGCAGCTAATCCTTACTTTGAGCAACTAGATATAACATTCCACCAGCCATACACAAATGATTGTTACGAAGGAGATACAAGAGCTGAGTGGTTTGGTTGTCATTACAGTGCACAAAATACTGAGGACCTTTGAACTGGGTCTTGCTGATACTTTTTGCTAGTCACTTTAATGTAAGTAACCTGGCAAGTAACTGACTTAGCATCCTCACAGTTAGCATGAGGGTCAGTTCATACATTTCATTTAGGCATTACTATCAACTTTGACTCAAGCACAGCAACACTCATCCAGAGAACTCCCCATGCACTTCCGGTTTCTTGGGTCTGTGTAGAATGCATGTGTGTTGCAAAGGACACACCAGGATGTTTTTAAGCAGCACAAATGAGTACATGTAGATTGTGCAGCCACCACTTAATCATGAAAGGACAGCCATCCTCTTTATGCCTAGTTGTTTTGCATGTTGCACATTTCAGAGCCAGTTGATTTATGATTTGTTTGCATGTAGTCATTTGCTGACTGCATTCCTGCCATCTCCAACATCTGTGAGACCCAAATGTGGCATTACTACTGCAGTCTTGCATACCCTGGCAAGTGTGCGTGCCTGTGCTTGATTGTGTCCACTATGCACATGCTCATTACTGATAATTTAGAGACTGTTGCTAAGTAAAAGCAACTCAGGGATGCACACAAGTTGGCAGCTTTATATATTTTCGATGAAGTGGATAGTTTCTATGTGGTGATACTCTTTCACATTACTGGGTTTGTTACTGATTCATTTTACGTTTTGGGGATTTCAGGGTGTGTGTTTGTTTTTATTTTGCACCAACAGGGGCTAACTGCTAAGTACTTCAAGCCCGTTCTTCTGAGCTCCTCCATTGGCCGGCCACATTGCCTTCCCTTTCAATGTAGCCAAGCTTGGCTGAAAGGGTTTACACTACAAACAGATTTCATGGCTTCATCTTATTGTCACTTCTTCTTCAGACATACATTTTGTAACTTCCATTGACAAGACCTGACATACCCTACTAAAGTGTCTGCAGAATTTTAGAAAGGGATGGAGCCATTTGGAGTAGTGAGCCATGAAAAATACTGCAGGCAGCACACGGCAGACATAAACACTTTGTAGACCTTCCTCCACTAAAGACCAAATGGTTGTCAGGGAGTCTTGGGAAGGATCTTGGCATCCTGAATGGGCAGTGGATACGAAAGAGGGAAGCACAAATTGGGCTGTAGAGTCCGACAGGTAGAGCAGTATCAGGTAAAGTGGCAAAGCTGAAGAAAAGTTGTAGTATATAGAGTCTTTATATGGGTCAACTGCTAATGTTGTCTTAGCACTAATCCATTCCACTCTCATTTATTTTTATGTCCAAACAAGTCATTGGAGCATATGCGTTCCATGTCCATAATACATAAAACGTTTTTCACTTATGTGAATATGTCGAGTTTTTTTGGGAATATGGGATGTGGCGGGCGGCCAGGACACCCCTTCTACTTATGTTCCGGGGGAGCAGCCATGGGCTCCTCAGTATCTCCCCCGGGATGCTTGGTGGAAGCCTCCCTGGTTGACGATGGTGCCTCAGTTTCCCGCAGGGTTTCATGGGAGATGGAGTTCTCCCCAACCCTGTGGGGATCTGTGGTGGCCGCCAGCGGGTGCTGCATGGAACCTGGACACCTCTCCAGCCCCGCATGGAACTGCAATTAGCAACAGCTGATCAAGCACCTGGAGCACTTCCGGGTGGGTTATAAAAAGGGCCAGCATCCACCACTCAGGAGCCAGAATCGGGAGGAAGAGGACGAGGTTGCCTGTGAGGAGTGGTGGTGCCAAGGTGGAGAGTTGTGTGTTAACCAAACTAAGTGCTTTTGAGACTGTATTGTGACTGGAGGGAGTATGGGGAAGACGTGCCCTCCAGCTGAAGAAAAATAAAGTCTGTTGGACTTTACACGTGCCTCTGGGTCAGTCTGTGCCAGGTCAGACGCAATATAACACTTTTATCACATGGGCTAAAACCAGAGATCTTGGAGAAAACAATTCAGACACAGAGAGAAAATGCTAAAGCTATACAGGCAATGGACGAGCATGTGATTTGTTTGCTAGGTGCCACTGAGCCACCAAAAATATTTTCACATAAAAATGAATTGTCTTGCATTATTTCAGTGTTATTCAGCAGCACATGCCTTTTTTAAATAGTTAATGATTAACAATCGATCAAAGGGGATCAACTCTCAGTTCCAAAATGTGATTAAAGTTACATTTCCAGAACAAACTACAGGCGGGCCTGCTTTAACTCTGCAGTATGCTAACAGGACAATATTCGAAGCACTGTGTAAAGTTATGAAAATTAAATAGTAGCTCTAGAAGCTGTTGCTGAGACGACTAGTCTGAACACAGTGCCTTTGATTGTCAAACTTGTGCCGACTTGGAAATTCAAAAAGATTTTTATGTTTTGGTGCTCTCTTTTTAATTTCAATGATCGCATGACTGTATGCTTAGACTTTCGAGGCAAAAACAAGTGAAACAGGGGCCCAGGGGCAGCGTCCAGTCTCCTATCAGACATTCAAGTATTGTTAAATTAAAATCAGAACTACTATTGTTGATCAATACTCCAGAAATTCTAACATCAGGTAAAAGGTAAATAAATATGAGGTAAAAGTACAGACTGCTGTCATTGCATTTCAAGGAATTTGTGAGCGCTGAAGGTTTAATATTTTTTTAAAAGAAGACCATTATGGGCTGTGTTGAGCAAGCAGTGACTCAAGAACTAAGTTGGGCAATAATCCAGACATTAAAATGTTCAAAGCTATTGATACAATTGTACATTTATCATAACCAATAAGTGAAATGGAAACATACTAGTGCAAATTAAGAAGTAACATGCATTAGTGACCCTTTAAATGGAATGGAATTCATGTCCTGGAATGGTTCCTGTTTTGGATCCCAAGGCTCCAGACATCATACTGTAACATCATGGTGTCCCCTTAAATTGTTGGGTCTGTCCACCAGCTCACAAAGGTAATGCAGTGATTTTACTTTCACTAATTGATCCTGCACTGCCAGGCTAAAGCTTTATGACTTATTTAGTGCCACCCATTAATCTCCTCTTGCACACTCACAGTGTGGCAGTCTCAGGCACCTGCTGGGTCATCTTCCCTGTAGCATCTAGGTGGAATACTGCATGATTCCTTCTAGAATCTTCCTTCCTTCTCTCTCACTCTCTCTAATTTTCTCCCCTCTCCCTCTTTATAGACACTGCCACCCTGAAGTAGCAATAGCCTTCACAGACTATCATGCTGAGTTAATCTCTCCTTGCCAGTAAGAATTTCTCTCTCTTTTGTGGAGGTCTCACTCTTTTTTTGTATTCTAGCCCCTAGCAACTTCTTACCAGTCAGGCGTCCTTTGACAACACTGAATTGAATAATAATCCTGTGATTTTTTTAACAGAAGTGGTTAAAAGTGATAAGATCCCTAATTCAATTTGGGGCATGCTCTTCTGGTGGACAAAGATACACACCAAAGGTGGTGTTGCTATTCCTAAGGCAGTTTGATGGTTCAGTGTCCACCACTGATTTATTTTGTAGGCCTCAACAAGTCACGTAACTTGTCAGCACTCCTGCTCTATCAGTACTAGAACTTTTGTGATGTACGCTTTTTTAGTTGTCAGTTACTTGAGACAGAAGCATGAGCCACATAAAGAAAGGAAGTGTTAGTGTAACTGGAGGTTGTCAGCATGCCTTTATTAAAGGGATATTCAAAGAAACCTCACAGTAAGGCCATTACAAACATCACAAATTAAAAGCAAAAAAAAAACCCACTTGTTTATGTGTTGCTCTTAGAGGGAGTCAAGCAAATCAGAAGATAAATTAATACTGGGTGGAACCAGGAGCAAAAAAACTTCAAACGGGCAGCCAGGAGCATGACTACTACTGTGTTATGCCAACATTCATTCATCCTTTCTGAAGTGTGACCAAGCGGCTAAAGAAGATGTCTTGAAGTTACAAAGCCACAGGACAAAGTGTCAAGATTTCTGCATTGCCTTGAGAAAGTCACCTCAGATCATCTTTTTACATAGTGGCCATTTATTTAAGCTTTTATTGCAATGCTGATGAAAAGTAATTTGGAATCCTGTTGATCAGTAAAAACATCCAATGAATTATTTATTTTATTCCAAAGTGCTTTTAGCTGATATTGGCAAGGGAAGAGATTTAGAAAATAAACTTCTACTGAAAGGCTCATACTGATACAGCTTTCAAGATTTCACACCATGTATTTATAACCAGTAATGAATTAGAATAACTCTTCTTCTTATTATTATTCCTCTGCATTGTTTCCCACTTCTATGTGGGGTCAAGGTGTTGATCAACCTTCTCCAAGCAGCTTGGTTCTGCACCTCCTTGGCAGCCAAGCCCTTTTCCTTCAGATCTTCTTTTCTTTATCCTTCCACCTCTGCTTTAACCTCCCTCACTTTTTCATCCCCTGTACTTCCATTCCCATCATTCTTTTGCCCACATACTCATTGTCTCTCCCTATCACATATCTATACCACCTCAACCTAATTTCATGTACTTTCTTAAATATCTTTCCCACTTTTGTTGTACCTGTGATTGTATCGTTTCTTCTTCTGTCCTTTCTTTTAACTCCACACATCCATCTCAACATTCTCCGGTGCTCCTTTACTGCCCATGCCTCAACATTTCTGGTCTTACCACTGTGTTAAAAACATTACCTTTTACCTTTGCCTTAATTCTTTGATCACACAGTTGCCAAATTTTTCCCTGAGGACTAAAAAAGTTCTATCTATATATCTATTGTGACGATTCAGCCCGGACACAAACAGACACTGAGACAAAACGTCCCAAAACACATGCTTTTATTGCTGTCTTCTGCACACAGCACCAAACAATGCACAAATCAGCACAAATAGCTCACAGTCCTCTTTACTTTCCTTTCTTTCCTTTCTTATGCTGCTTCCACTCCTCTCTTGCAAGCTCTGTCCTCTGCCACCCAACTCCGGCTCCTTGAATGGAGTGAGGTGGCCCCTTTTATGTTGCACCCGGATGCAATTTCCTGCAGTACTTTCTGGTGCATTCGGTTCCTCTTCCGGCAGCACTTCCTGGCATGGCAGAAGTGATGCAGTCCATAGTTACAGAATGATCTGGGTGCCCCCTTGCGGTGGCCACAAGCCCCAACAGGGTTGAGCTTCCAGGCTCCATTCCCATGGCCCCGATGCAATCCAGGGGGGCTGCCCTCTTGCGTCCCAGGGAAGACAATGCCTCTCTGCCAATCCTTCTGTTCTCCAGGCGTCCTGGCCGGGCAAGTGTCCCAGCCGTCCGCTACACTATCTATCTATCTATCTATCTATCTATCTATCTATCTATCTATCTATCTATCTATCTATCTATCTATCTATCTATCTATCTATCTATCTATCTATCTATCTATCTATCTATCTATCTATCTATCAGCTCTCTCTTCATCTAGTGTTCCATCTCCTAGATCCTAGATATTTAAATGTATCCACTCTTTTCAAACACTCTCCCTGCAGGCTAACATCTGAATCCTGATCATCATTAAACCTCAGTGGTGTTTATTTGTAAAGCTAAACTCATTCAGACACCTTCCTGAAAATACAGCACCTCGATAACATTAAAAAACAGTCACACTCCTGTTGTGCATGAGTTAAACTGTCCATCATGATCTGCGGTCATGGAGTTGTTGCTTCTTTCAAGCACTATATTACCATGGCAATTTGTCAGACTAATAGTGTGCTATATTGTATATCATACTGAGGCATTTTATTTATTATTGACTGAATGCTGTAAAACATTGAAAAAGAAATAAAAAGCTTGCACACTTGAGCCCTTGGTATCTACTTGGAGGGAATTTCCATTTTAGTCGGCAGTCATTATGTGTGGCAGTAAATGAGGCTGACATAATAAAATTCTCATTAGTCTAACAGACCTGAAAAAGTTTCATTATGGGGTAATTATACAGTGATTATAAGAGTCAATTAAATTATGTGATAACATACACAAATTGAATAAGTATAAAAGAAATCAAAACAAGTCAATATTTATGTTCATTCAACTTTATCCAATTTTATTTTTTGCACACTCACAGCTCAAATTTTGCTTAGTTCATAGTTTGGCTGCATTTGGGTCAAATTTTCTTTAGGAGTCCTCTGTGGGTTTTATTGTGTTCATAGTTTGACTTTAAACGTTTGCCACAATCTCAGAGCTACTTAATCCAATTCTTTGCTGCAGGAGGTTGGAGCCTACACCAAGACTGTGCATATAAAGTTATTTGATGCTGTTGTAGCCCCATATGAGTGAAGAAGCGTATACATGAGTGTGCACTGCGATGGTCTGTTACCCTGTCCTGGGATCCTTCCTGACTTGCACCCAAAGCTGCTGATATGGGCTCTGACACCCACGAACCAAGAAATGGCATAAGCAGTTTTAATAATGGCTGGATGGATACTTCAAGCTTTGGTAACATACCACAAGTCTGAAAAAAATAAAACTTTACTGAATACAAGCTGTCAGTTTCATTTTCATTTTAATTGTTGCTTATAATAAATGATTTCCAGGTGATTAGAACATTAGTGTCAGAAGAATGCATTTACGGGACTGTCTAAGATGGTATGGTTATTAGCAGATGTTTATTGTAAACCACTCTAGCTAAATTGCTTCTCAGAATTCTGTCCTTGGAGCATCTTCCAGGTTTTCAACAAATTAATCTCAATATAGGAAATTACTTCTGCCCAACCTGTTTTATTATTATAATAAATGTGTTGCAGATTTGTTTGACACAAAGACAGTCCAGCCTTATCTGCGATTGTATAAAAGGGCATCTGAGGTGGTTTCATGCTATTGTAATTCATTAGTTGCTCTTATTATGTGATGCAACAGAATCCTATCTGACTCTGTCAAGATTTGCAACATCATGTACACTGGATGCAGTAAACTCACACACATAATGAACCTGTCAATTCAATTTTGGGTCAGAAGGGGCCGGATACTGGCAGCATCAGGGTGCATGATTGGCCCAAGCCCCAGACAGGATTCCAGTCCATTGCATGGCACATGTACACCCACACACACACTCACCCTGTGCCAATTTAGGTCTCCCACCACACTCACCTTTAGGAGAGTAGGAGGGAAACCAAAGTCAAAGAAGAAAAACCTCAGGAGAACAAAAAAACTCCACAAAGACAAGAGGGCTCCATCTAAATGAAACAAACTGCAAATAAAATGCAAAGATTAGCACATTCCTGGTATGATTTGAATGACATTAACAAGTTCTTGGAAAAGGCTGAACAAATTCTGAAGAAAAATGGATTTTTTTTTCCAATTTCAGATCATATACAATGCTACTTTCTAGAAGGTGGATTGGGATTTTTCCAATTCAGCAAAAGTAATCTTTGTGGAAATAGGGTGGTATAGGATTATGTCATATCTTAGCCAAGGTTCGTTCCCATGGCTGGGGTTCGAATTCTTGTTTTGTGTTTTTCTTGTACACTTCTGATTTATTTGTATGTATCACTATTTCTTTCATTTATGACCTGCAGTATTCTTTATATTTTATGTATCTGTAGCTAAGCCTATATTATGTTTCGTGTATTTTGCTGTGGCCTCATAGTGGCCTACCATTCCCCGCCAGGAACTGCCCTCCACCCCATAAATCTCCCAAAGTTCCTGGCAGTTCATTGTGAATGCACTCTGGAGTTGATGAGTTCGTGTGCCTTTCTTTCTGTGCTTATTGTGAATTATTGAATTTTTGACTTGTTTTTTTACCTTACCTTGGATTCTGTATTGAGACTCGATTGCCTTTACTTCAGGCAATTCCTTTTGCCTTTTGTTCTCCACTGGGCTTGCTATTGTTAAAAATCACTGTGTTAATAAATCTTTTATTTCATAAACATCCTGTGTTTGCCCTAGCTGGGGCTTGACAGTGGGCATTTTTAGAAGTGCTTTTGGAACTTATGTGCTTTGGGACTAAAAGGTAATGACAAATATTATAACTGATTTTTCACAGCACACTTCTATCACATCTCAAAATATTGATTTTAATTAATTGGGAGTCATTTTAAATCCAATGCTATCTGAAAAATTCACAAAATCTTTGCTCGAAATGGTTTGTGTGCGGAGGTTTACTAAAAAGATACAGGTTCAATACTGCCCTGGATACATTTTAGACAATTTAAAACAATAGATATGAGAACAATTAACAATTTTAGTTAAATTATGGCACTCGTGGTGCATGTTGAAGTAAAATGCATTTTGCGAATGTCTGAACTCCATTTCTTTTCTGCAATTATAATTGAAAGGTCCATTACCCATTATTCTAATTCCTTAAAATGTATTGATTTACACTAGAAATACTGGCTGATTTTTCATCCAAATTAGCCAGCATTACCGTCCGTATTGATACAAGGAAGCTGTACAGATTTCTATTGAGAGAGTTACAAATTTGTATGTAGAAGAAAAACAGTGTTACTGGGGGATTGAATTTGGAGCATAACAGTACAAACGACATAAACATAATATCAATACAGAGTTCTCTAAGTGTCAAGTCACTTACTGGCTTCCATAGACTGATTGCTGCATAGGTTAAAGAAAGCAGAAATACGTGATTATCATGTATAGGAGCAATAGAAAACAGCTTGCATGCTTTAAACGTGCCCTACATTGGTTCCATATCTTTTCAAAAAACATTTTGAATTCAAAGATGTTATTAAATTCTTCACGCAAATGTAATACTAATAGCAAAAATGAATATGGGTCTGTGATATAAAGCAGCATATCATCAGCCTAAAGAAATATTCTTAAGATCCCTTTTTATTTTTAACTACTTCCAAAGATGGATAGTTAGGAGTTGAAAAGCGACACCCTTGTCTGATTCTTCATTCTAAAATGAAATTATCCAAATTTACATTACTTGCATGTACTGAGGCTGCCGACTAGTACAAACAATTTAATCCATCCTGGAATACAGGGCCCAAATGCAAACTTATGAGATATGATAAATATTGTAGATATCCTGGATTCTACTTTATGAAAACCTTTTTCTTCTGTGAATTCTGCCACTAAATCTAGCTTCAGGGCTACCTGAGGCATAGTATTCAAAATGCCGCCCACTCAAAAAAAAACTATAAGCAGGCTTTGGCCTACACAGGAACAAAAGGGGAAAGCTCAACACCAAAACAACAATCATCAGGAAAAACACCAAAACTAATAAAGTGGGAGTCTAACATTTAAAGATTTATTACCAACAGTGTTACTTTTAACAAAAAAAGCACAGCCAAAAATTTGTGTAAATGGGTTTGCTTAAACAGCAACCCAAAACTAACCAATCCAATTCACAGTTCGGTATCAAATTTCAGAGAAACAGAGCAAAGAATCAAAACAACAGAAAATCCACAAATGTTCTCACAATAGCCAAGATTCTTCAGCAGCACTCAGTGCCAATCTGGAGGACCTAATCACAGAGATGCACACATACTGTATGTGGTGGAGTAAAAACAATCGATAAGATCTAGCATTTATGGTGATAAATATTTTATAAATTGTCTTGTCAAACAATCAGACTTTTATTTTAATTTAAAAATGTTTAATGGGAACCTTTTTAAACCATTTCTTCCAGGAACATTTACAGCTTACCAGATCTGAAAAAACTTAATTCCATGCAGTTGTTTGTTTAACTCCTAGCTGAAATACCAAAGCAGAAAATGACTGTCCACACTGGACTGGAGGGGGGTTGAAGGTTTTGCATTGATCTGGTCGTAACTGACCGCACTGGAGTGCTGTGCTGAGTGTGAAGCCACTGCTTTCATGTTCTCTCTGTGGCATCTGAAGCATGGACTTAGTGGGACAGGTGGAATTTATGAGCCGCCAGAAGGAGGACAAGTTTTAGAAGGTGGTTTGTGTTTACACTTGCCATAAAACCTGAAGGTAAAGAGACAACTTGTACTTTTTTTCTGAAAGTATGTCACGGCCACTCTGATCTAATACTTTAAACTTTGAATCTGTGTGCAGGTCTTTTGTAACATTGGGACATTTTAATGCTGAGGTATATACCACATTTGTATTTATTATTAGACACAGAGCATGTGCAAGCTGTGTCCTAGTTACTTGGTATTGTTCTGTGGAATGTGATTTTAGACTAGGTAAACCATCCTAAATGAATAAGCAACAGGAAATGAGAAACCCGTTCACGTCAAGGTATAGCATGAGTAGTGAAATCCTATTGAATATCTGGAAAACCTCAAGGAAAATAATAACAACAACAATAATAATAATAACAACAATTGAGGAAGATCATTGAATAAATAAACAGACGGACAGACGGACAGACAGACAGACAGACAGACAGACAGACAGACAGACAGACAGACAGACAGACAGACAGACAGACAGATAGATAGATAGATAGATAGATAGATAGATAGATAGATAGATAGATAGATAGATAGATAGATGTTGTTTGAAACATCTAGCAGACATTAACCCTTCTCTCTGTTTGTCTGTCTCTTTCTCTCTCTCCCTCTCCCTCTCTCTCTCTCTTTTTCTCTCTCTATATGATATATATATGTATACACAGTATATATCTACTCTATGTATATAAAATCCTAAGCCTAAAAGTGCAACGATTTTGTGCAACGATTTTATGTGACGTTTTTATGTCATGTTCTTTGTCACTCTTTAAATCGGGCTTATTTTAAAACCTAGATATATACTGTATGTTTGGTATCATTCTTTTCAGAAAAATATCGAACTTTAATGTGATGTTGTTAGATTTTCAGATTCTTATTTTGTTTTTAAATTATAAACTAAAAAATATCAAGAACTCACATCCCACGAGACAAGACTTTGTGCCAAGAAATTTAACCACACCCAGGGCCAGAAATAAAAGACAAAGAGTAGGACAGCTGCTGTACAGGCTTTTAAATGTTTAGAGCACTGCTCAATGTGCAGATCACATGGCACGGCGGCAGCAGCAAGCTAGCAGGTCATCGAGCAAAGATGAGGTGAAAAAAAAACTGTATTTGTTTCCCTTTGTATCACCATTTAAGAGGTGGTTTCGGAGGAGCAACTGCATCTCCTTGGGGTGCGCTCAACCCCTTTGTTCACAACGCGAGCAGCAGAGAAGCAAAATGGCTAGTACATAACGCAGGTAGTGAGCAGGGAACAAACTCCCTAGTACATATATATATGTAAATAGTATGCATATCCTGTAGATATAAAAGCTTTCAAATATGCAATCCTGTGCTGTTCCTATTAGGATGAAATCATGGTTTTATGTACAGTTATTCAAGTTGTCTCTGACTAGACACATAAGGAGGTGTACAAAGGCAGGATCAGAGCTGGAAATCTGCAGAGAAATGTACAAATTTGGTATGCAAAACATGAGGCAAAAATACAATCCAAAAGAAAATTGAAAGGAGGAATGTGACCACATGACATAAACAGTAAAGCAGCTTAGAAAAAGGTAACAATACTTGAAAAATCTGACAGAATTGCAGTAAATGATTGGAAATTAGATGTGCTCTTAGGAACAGAAGTCGGGATCCTTGGTGTATCATATTTGCCTGATGGCCCTGGCAAAACCTTTCACTAAACGTTAACATGTGTTACCCATTGTTTATGGAGGTTTTATTTATTTACTCATTTATTTTACTGTTTTCCTTGCTTTCAGTCTTTTTTATTGTCCTTCTCATTGAGATTTATCTTTTCTTCTTGCTAATAAACATTTGTTTTTAATTCAGCCTTTTTACAATGTCTTGAGGCATTAGTTTGCCTCGGTACATTTTATTGATATTTAGCATCATTTACTACCCAATCTCGTTGTATAGAGCTTTGCCTTTTTCCTGGTTATATGACACAGACATTTACTTTTAATACCTTGCAGTAGTAGTTCCTTCAGAATAAAAACGATCAAACTTATTATTATATCAAACTTATTATAATTATAACGATCAAACTGTTATAATTCAGAATCTTCATAAACATTTTCTGAGTTTATTCTGCTTTTTTCTTTCATTTTATATTATAGTTTTGAAAATTTGGTTTTCAATATTTTTGGATATCTTTTTTTCAGTATTTCTCGATTGCTTATATACATTTCTTGAAATTTAGCTCCATTTCCCAAAACTCTTAACACAATTCCATAACTGTGCACTTAACTCCACAAATGTCAATCTTCCAGGTCCAAACTAAACTCTCTACTCAAAACTATGTAATGTCATATCAAAACCAAACTTTGACATCACACAAAAACATAAACTACAACACAGATTTATACCATGCTGAGATCAATTCAAAACACTACTAGAAAAATCGGTTTCTGCAATGAGCAGTGTTACTTATGCCACCACCCTACCTCTGTACACAATGGGCACTATAACAAATGTAAAATTTAGCAAAAAATGTTTACAGTAGTGTACAATATATAAATAAAATTCTATGTAGCCCCATAGTTTGGTAATAGTGTGTAAGCAATCGAGAAATACTGTAAAATGTTAATATTTTTTCATGTCTTTACGCAACTGTTTCATTTTTGTTATGGGAGCCAATAACTTTTGGGCTGGTCCCTATGAAAATCGGCTCAGAAAGCATGACACATGAAATCATTGGTCTGACTATCATTGGGTCAGTCCAATGAATTACTAGGTTATTTATCCAAGATTGTATCGAAAACAGAACTGTTTGCTTGGTGTGTGCTTCATAGGGAGTTTTAGTTAAAGAAACAACAGGTTTTTGGGTATGATGATAAAGGTTCCAGCCACAGCAGTTCCCTCAACGAACAGGTTGCCGCCCCACAAGTGCTTGACATCCAGTGGATGCCAAAGCTGTCATTCTTCTTCTTCCTATCATATAATTGACTTCTTTAATTGGCCTTGTGCTCAGCAGACATGGCTGCTCTTCTTTTTTCTTTTTGCCATGCCACTCTCTCGATTATTGTGCCTAATGTTTTTGCAGAGGTTTCCATTGCCATAAGCTTTTGATTAAGACCAAGATTAAGGTTGTGGTTCCTAAGTAATCATGCTATAACAGACAAAACCCGTAGCATATTATATATTGACTCTACAAAAATCCAAGAACGCAGTGCTAACAAGAAGTCAGACACATGTAGAACCGGATGCTGCCTTAAGTCAGTTCTGCTGGAGATGGATTAAGAAGAATGGATAGATGGAAAAAAAATGCATATTCAAAACTAGACAAAAAAAACTTAAATGGGAGTTGTTTTGCTTTTATTTAGAAAAAGAATCTGCCAAGATTTCTTAAATTAAGATAAACAATCATAAATACAATTTATTTGCTAAGTCAAAAATTAAAAAAGATAAGTCAACGATAAAAACAAGATTTAACGTCATGATATACATACTTTTCACTCTGCAGTACAAACATCTACATTATCTACTTACCTTACTTTAGCTACTTACTTTCCTACGTTTATGTGAACGATACATTTTTAGGTGCCACTGGCTCAAAAAGCTGAAGATTACCACAGATATGAATGGTATGTTGTGGATAACATGGAAGGTTGCCGGTTCAAATCCCGTAAATGCCAATAGGGACTCTGCTCTGTTGGGCCCTTAACCTGCAATTGGTGAGTGCTTTGAGTAGTGAGAAAAGCACTATATACATGCAAAGAATTAATTAATTAAAAAAGGAATAGGAATCAAGATACTTCAGCATATAACCAGTAATCACCAAAAAAAACAGTGTAACTACAATGTGAATTTAATAATATCTCAGTTACGTCTGCTAGTGTTTTAATCTGTGATCTGTGTTAAAGGCTCGATGAAGTCAGCATGTGGAGTATGTAATTAACAGTCTGGACAGGGTTACACATAGTTTTTAATATCAGCATATACCCTCTGCCCATGAAAATTCAGCAAGTTACATTCTTTAACATTGTTTGCTGAGCCATCAGTTGCAATTCCAAAAAAGTAATGGCATGAGAAATTATTTTTTCAAAGTGTCACCCATTTTCTGTAGTATATTTAAGAGGCCCTCTGTGAAGGCAGAAAAAAGAATTTCTTATCCCTTCCAGACAGGCTTACCTTTTATCATTTAACTACTAGTTCAAGAATTTTCAAAAGTGAGTTTCTCTCTGTGAGTGGCATCAAATTTCCGCTCTAAAGGTTGAAACACCTCAGTCATTCCATTTTTGGATTCCTATTTGACATTTCTAATTCAGGTAAGATGCCCTACTAGACATTTCATCTTTACATTTATTATTAAGCACATGTGCTTTATGTACAACATAGACAAAGAAAGAAAAATGTCATCTATTGATAATGGAGTATAGTTACTAAAACGGTGATGGTCATAGTGCACTCATAGTACCTCTATAGTTACATGATAAGTGAGGTGGGGTTTCAACCCTCCATGTGTCCATAGAACTGAAATTTGGTTGGATCCCCACTCCTTGTTTGACCTGATGGCACTCAATTATTCTAGCTTTCTGCTTACCTACTCCTGGATTTCTTCCATGGTAATAAATATTCTTTCCTTCAGTCTCAATATTAATTTCAGAAACAAAAAGAAGTAACATGGAGTAACATCTGGAAAATATGAGAGTTGTGAAGCAACAGCCACATTGTTTCTGGTCATACATTCTTGAACTGACAATGTGGTGTATGCATGTGCATTATCATGGTGGACAAAGCAGCTTTGGGTGCATCACTTCTCAATGTATAGTCACTGATTAACAGTCTGTTCACAGAAAATTAAATCTTTATGAACATGTTCATCAGTGTTGAAAAATATGATCATCATTTTCTCTTAAAAATCTGCCATGGTGGCTTGGAGAAAAAAAAAATTGTCTGCATCACCTGAGCGATTGTACAATAAACGGCAGAAATGAACAACTCAGCATGATGTCACTTGGTGAACTGATTCACTAGACTTGACAGCACACAATATCTAGCAGCATATTTAATAATGACTCCTGACTCCCATGTTATTGACCGATTTAGGATTTTCTGGGTCCCCCCTTATGCTTAGGATTTATACCCAAATTGATTCCAGTTTTTAATTCTTCATGATTTTATATCTCTGTGCTCCACATTGCAACAAACCCCAACAATTTCTGTGATATCTCTCATTAAAGCCATAAAACTCTATTTTATAAGAAGTCTCTTTTTTCATGAATTGTTGTGCATCAACAGAACATTTTATGTGCAGTACCAATCTATGTAAGTAGGGTGTTCACTTTTGGTTTCATGCTGTTGTGTACCTTACTGAGAGATTCATAACAGCGTACGTAAATAACAGGAAACACTTCAGTCCATCAAGCTAGTATGGTTAGCTAATAGCAGAGTTTTTCCATTATCTCATCCAGATACCTTTTCAAGTTGTCAAGAATTCTTATTCAATAGTTTATTACAAATTCCCTCAACATTCTGTGCTCAGAAGTGCTTCCCAGATTTCATCCTAAATGCTTTTCCACTTAATTTCAAATTTCAAAAAACAGTAGCTTTTCTTGTGTTCATCGATGCACTAATGCATACATTTTTTTTTCCAGTTTACTTCTGGTAAACCAATTATTCTTTACAAAGTTGTTTTCTGCACATTCTCCATGAATGTAATGATTAGAGGAGTGACTAAACCTAATTACTCTTAACTTTCCTCTCTCAGCTTTTTCTTTGACTCTCCAATCTTTCCAGACATTTCTCTCCAAAAAATAAATATCCTTTTCATCGCCTCTTTACTTTTTCATTTTTTTCCTTTAGGTATCAGTTAAAAGAAATACAACTTCAGTATCATTTAAAGGTCTCCATTAAATCAGCTGAAAGACTATTTCCACTGTCTCACATCATATATGCTGTGTGCGATTAGCTGGGTCTACTTACATCCCAATCATGACTGTTACTTACATTTTTTTAGTATATCAAACAGTTAAAAAGTGCAAAATATGAACTGCAACAGAATGATCCTATAATACCTGTCTCTCAAATGTATTACTGTGGCATCCTGGGATAATGCTGGCAGTGTTTGATCAAAAAGCAACATGCAATTAACCCGAAAGAAAAAGTTTTTCATAAGATGGAGGCCATGTTCAAGTAACATGTCTAGGATTATACTGTAGAAAAAAATTGTCATTCAGAAATATCTCCTGCCAATGAATATTTGATATTATTATAAAAATACTTCACAAAGTTTTCTTCAGATTTGTAGGAACACAAGTATAAACAAATCTTTCCTTCTTCTTTCTTTCTTTTCTCTCTCCATCTACCTCTATCCAGTGAGTGTGGCCTTCCTTCTTCCCGACTCTGAGTGAGGCTGCAGGCTCTCTTTTAAATTCAACCCTTGAACTGTATCATGCCCAGGCCATCTGGAGCACTTCCAGGTCATGTGGAAACCAGGGCAGTCCTCCCCCATTACCCAAAAGCCCCAACAGGGCTCCAACTCCAATGCCACTCTGTCAGGTTTAGCCCTGAGGAACACTGCCACCTGTCTTGTGGAGGAATGAACTGTTCCTGGAATGCCTGTTAGCCCAGTCCATCCATTATGGCTTCATGTCTGCACAAGAAGCCATCCTTTATTCTGGTCAGGATGCCTGTCCTTCCTCTATTGCATGTACAGTGTTTAGGACTTCCCTGAGTCTATTTCTGCTGCTTTAACAATTTTTCTACATTTATTTCCTACTGCATGTTGTGGTTATTTGGCCTTTTATGGATATTTGTTTTATTATGATTATTGACACCATTTTGAAACTGTTATAATTCCATTTCATTTTACTGTTATTGTGGCTTTCATACAGACGTGTGCGGTATGTGACGTCACCAAACCGCTGGTATAAAGTTCCAAGCGATCACAAATAGCCTTTGAGTTAGTGTTCAAACAAATCTGTGCTTTTGACCTGTTGACTATGATTTTGGATTCTGATCTTTGTTTTGATAATTGTCCACTGTTCACTTCGTGCTAATTCATTTTTGCCTCTTTTTTGGTTTACATGTTCTCTTCTGGGCGGCACGGTGGCGCAGTGGGTAGCGCTGCTGCCTCGCAGTTGGGAGACCTGGGGACCTGGGTTCGCTTCCCAGGTCCTCCCTGAGTGAAGTTTGCATGTTCTCCCCGTGTCTGTGTGAGTTTCCTCCGGGCACTCCGGTTTCCTCCCACAGTCCAAAGACATGCTGGTTAGGTGGATTGGCGATTCTAAATTGGCCCTAGTGTGTGCTTGGTGTGTGGGTGGGTTGGCACCCTGCCCGGGATTGGTTCCTGGCTTGTGCCCTGTGTTGGCTGGGATTGGCTCCAGCAGACCCCCGTGACCCTGTGTTTGGATTCAGCGGGTTGGAAAATGGATGGATGGATGGATGGATGGATGTCCTCTTCTGGTCCTGCCTAAAAAAATCTCTGCCTCTCCCTAAGTCTGGTAGAACATGGCTGTGCCCATATTGTTTATGGTTACTATACCTGTTGCTGGTCATATGATAGTGACACACAGTTCCTGATGTCTGTGTATCCTTTCTAAAAAAGCACACCTCAAGGCAGTGATGGTTAGAGGAAAGAAGTCTAAGATAATGGCATGGTGTCTAGATTGAGATCGTCTTAATTTTTGACTTTATTCCTGTTTTTTGCCTTCTGATTCTTGAGTATAAATTTAATGTTGTCTCTTCTGATTTTTAACTTTTCCTGACTGTGAAACTGACTATTACTTAACGCTACTTTCTACGACCTAGAATTATTCCTAAATACAGAACTATTCTGGGTGTTCATAACAAACATACTTTGAATGAACAGGAAGTTATTTTTACATAATAAAATTCAATTAAAATATTTTGAAAATGACTTATTTTCAAGTTTCTACACATTTTCTGAAATGCATTTCAAAATAACACACTTTATTGCAACCAAGAAGAAGCTGACCTTTTCTTCCCTGTGGAGATGATCACCCATCCCTCATGCTCACAAGGAACCTAACCAAGTAAACAAAATCTTCTGCAGCCTAGGTGGCTACAATGTTTGAAAAATAAAAGAAATGCCAGTAAGCTACCAAGGATGAGTTTATTTTTAAGGCTGCAATGAATTCAAAGTGCAGCACCGATACCTGTGTTTCTCATGATGAGGGTCAAATCACTGCTAGCATCCCTGTTAAGGAGTAAACTCAGAGATATACAGATAGATGAGCCTTTAGTGTCCTGGATAATAGACTGTCTGTCAGGTAGACTGCTGTTTGTGAGACTCAAGGACTGTGTTTCTGATACGGATGTCAGCAACACTGGAGCACCACAAGGAGCAGTTATGGGATGTGTTCTGGACCCCCTGGAGTTAGTAGCAAAGAACAGAATTAAAACAAAACTGAGCTGTGATGGTATGGCCTGGCTCCATGCCCCTGTCACGTCTAGGAGCCCCATGAACCCTCCATTGTCTGTACTGTAACTGAGATAAGCCAGGCAAATGAGGACACACATGCAGCAAGAAGGGGTAGGTGCATCAAGTGCTCAAGTGCTTTTATTAAAACGATCCACCAAAACAGTGTCCCAAACAGTGTTGTGCAAAAAGTTCCAGAAATAAATAAGCCATTACAACCGTGAAGGTGAAGGCTAAAAACAGGTCAGTAATCCAATAAAAACATTGGAGGTATTAGCCCCAATGTTGCCCTTATACAAATGGCACCCTGTTCGGACCTTGCAGGAGGTGAAGATGCCCTCCAACAGTTGCAGTCAACTATCAAATCACATGCCTGGTTCCGGGCTGTCCCTGGCTGCACAGCAGCATTCCCCATCTGAGCCGAGGCCCGGGTCCCCATAGTCCATGGCTGTCAATAGGTCTCTCAATCTGAGGAACACATGTCCCCCACCACCAGTCACTCTGCATCTGCGGGTGACACCACATTTTGGGCCACTCCTACTCCCAGGTAAGCGATCAGTAGAAAAAGCATTTCCTCAGCTTCAAGCTCCTGTCACCCTGAAGCTCACTCCTAACCCCCTACTCCTTGCTGCATGGGCGCTCTTGCTTGCTCTCTCTCACTCTCCATCTCTGTCTCTCTCTGCTTCTCTCCCTTTAATCTCCGTCTCTACTTCAACTTTCTCCCTTCTCTCTCTCGCTGGCCAGGTCTTTTAATTCTTCCTTTCATATTTTTCTCTATTTTTCCTTTCACGTACCGGCCCTTCCTTATACGCCTCCGTGGGCACAGCGTCTCAGTCGTAGACTGTGGGAAGCCAATGAAGCAATTAAGACAGAGTACACAGACAGAGCAGGTGTGCTCCATCACAAATCACCACACCAACCTTCCGCACTGTGCGAGCACACACACCCACTGAGATCAAGCCAGCTATTTAATTATTTAGTTATTAAAAAATTGACTGCTGATTAGCCTCACTATACCAAATGAGTGCCATTATGAACAATGCTGCACACCCTCTCTCTGACAAACTAACACTGAGTACTTTCATCCAACAAATTATTCAGCAGATGTGTGCCAAGAAACACACAGTGTACCTGTCTGTCTGTCTATCTATCTATCTATCTATCTATCTATCTATCTATCTATCTATCTATCTATCTATCTATCTATCTATCTATCTATCTATCTATCTATCTATCTATCTTAGCTGTGCTCATAAGAGTTGTTTATTTGTCTATTGCCTTTATCAGTCATTTAGTTATTTAGGTTCATAACCGCTATACAGTATGTCATAAAGCCAGTAGAAATATTTTTGGCATGTATCAGCCCAACTCTTTTTAGAAAAGCAAGCAACTGTTTAATACATAAAGTACCATCCATAAGCACACTTGCAACAGCTTGGAGTTTAAAATTCGCTTCTTGGTATTGATGATGGTTCATTTGTTTACAAGGATGTAGGAAAAACTTTGCATGAGTTTTTATGCCAACTAATTATTGACATGACAGCTAGGACAACAGTTAATGGCAAAGCCAGACACAGAAATTCACAGGAACACCATTACATGTATTACATGAGCCTTCCTCACTAGGTATCAACAACTGGCAGATCATCCCAACTTCAGACAGACAATTCATGCCTAGAAACAGAAAAAAATATTGTCCTTCTCCATTTTGATACATGATGTGTGTATTTCTATGTTCCAATGTCTGCAATCAGTTCTCAATACGTATTTTAATATTTACGGCCAGCCTGGACAAAGCTTAGAGAATCATTGTTTTTAATCTTAGTGCCATGTGTTTTTAGAGTATTAAATAGCAGCAGAAAAAATGGATAACTCATATTCCTTTGATGGTGGAAGGAGAACCCTTAGTGAACAGGAAACAGTGTAAGATTCCTGAATGCTTGAAAATGGGACCTTTGGCTCAGACAGAGGAAATACAGGAAGCATGTAACTGTAATTAAGGCTTTGTCTTGGCCAGAGATGCCAGAAAGGTCAGTGAAAGAATATTTTAAATAGATCTGTGGCCAAACTTAGACAGTGTTTTCATGCTCAGGAGCAGCACACATTTTGACACTGCATATGCAATAGTGCACTGAATGATCATATCAACACTTCAGAGAAAATGTAGCACACCCAATTAGGAGCAGATTTCCAATCAAAAGGACAACGTTGAGGTTGATAAAGCTCCACAAAGACAGATCAGCATTCCACTGCAAGCACAAGCAACTCGCATAGCACCACTAGCTGCCAGGATTATCTTACCTGTAATTAGGCCTTGAAGTGGGCTTTATTGTCCATACTTGGGTACTAACAGTGTTTGTTGCATACTGATGGTGTTTTCACATTATACAAATGTATCATGGCCCTTGAAAGTTCAAGGGGTGGTTCTTTTCTAGAATGTTATTGCATCACACTGCTTGACACTCCAAGCAGAACACCATGAACCCCCTAAACTGCTTCCTGTTATTCAATGGAATGTCATTTTGTTTTGCTGCTCAGAACTCCAAACAGCACCCTGTACCCCTCACTTCAATCAAATATCATTATATCTCACCATTCAAAATTCCAAAGGGGAACCACACCCTGGTTCTTGATCCAATGGTTGTGAACCACAGCACTTGAAGCTCCAACACTTAGGTACACCTACTGTACTTCAACCACTGCCTGCAATGCAAAACTATGCTTCAGCATTTGTTTCATTAGCTGCCAACACACTGTTGAATCACTCTTAGAGTAATCTTAAATAATTCTTGGGTAGAAATGTTTGTATCAGCCACTGAATCTGATGAAGGTAATTTGAACTCTTACCCCACAATTCACTACAATAGTAACAGTATTGCATCATAGGAGCTTGAACTTAGCCTTGGTTAAGAGCTAGGTGAAGTGTACAGTACTCACACAAAATTAAGCCATACGGACAAAGTGGTGTGACAGGAGTCATCTTTGACTCATTTGAGTATTTGATTTGACTTCAGATTTTATTTTTTTTTTCTCCAGCCCCGCTGCAGTTTTTTTTTTTTTTTTTACTGTCTTCTTGGCCATCTGGACTTACTTTAGTCTTTGTTACTTAGTATTGCCTAATCTTATTTTTGTTTTATATAAACCTTTCTTTCTTCATCTTGTAAAGTACTTTGAGCTACACCATTTGTATGAAAATGTGCTACATAAATAAATGTTACTGTTGTTTTTGTTGTTGTTGTTACACATGACTGACACAAAAGAAGTTTGGATTCCAGGACAGTTTCTACCCACAAAATCATGAGATTTCTGAGCACTCAATTATAAGAATTCAAATATTGTATGCATATATGTCTTATATATAAACATCTGCAACATCAACATAAACATTTGGAAGTGTGTCTGTCTGTCTGGCCCTGAAGTGAGAGGTGGAGTTGGGGTAAGGGCTCCACCAACGAGAAAACAGAAAACTCGCTTAGCTGCTAAAACACAAGCGAGGCCAGCAGGTCATCAAAACGAAACCTCAGAAGAAAAACAAAGTCGCTTAGCCGCTAACACTGGCAAACCGGTATCCCTTTTACTTTTCCTACTGCCGCTAATACACAAGCAAGGCGAGCACATCGGCAAAATGAATCCGCCTAGGAGAGAGTTGCCCAGAGTAGTTCCTTTCAATTACATTTCAGTTTTTTTCTGACCATTTCAATAGTTTCTAGGACACACGGGCTTACACAGCTATATAGTATAAATTTATATAAGGGTGGCACGGTGGCACAGTGGTAGCGCTGCTGCCTTGCAGTAAGGAGAGACCCGGGTTCGCTTCCCAGGTCCTCCCTGAGTGGAGTTTGCATGTTCTCCCCGTGTCTGTGTGGGTTTCCTCTGGGTGCTCCAGTTTCCTCCCACAGTCCAAAGGCATGCAGATTAGGTGCATTGCCAATCATAAATTGTCCCTAGTGTGTGTGTGTGTGTGTGCCATGTGGTGGGCTGGCACCCTGCCTGGGATTTGTTCCTGCCTTACTCCCTGAGATTGGCTCCAGCAAACCCCCATGACCCTGTGTTAGGATATAGCGTGTTGGATGATGGATGGATGGATAAATTTATGTATTATCACATTGATTACATCTTGCCTGAAGAAGGGGCCTGAGTTGCCTTGAAAGCTTGCATATTGTAATCTTTTTAGTTAGTCAATAAAAGGTGTCATTTTGCTTGGCTTTTCTCTATATTATCACGCATACACATCACAAGGTCTTCTTCCGGGCTCATTCAAGGGAGAGCTGCTACTCCAGGACACAAGGGTGCACTGTTGCTATTGACATTATCCTTCTCCATCCACAGCTTATGTGGCATGCTATCTATAGTTTTTTATTTTGTGTATTGCATTTTTGCCAGCTGTTCTGAGAAGACATGAAGTAAGAATTTCTTTGCACTGTTCTACACATGAAAATGAAATTGACTTGACATGATTTCACAATAAGCCTGATATTTTACAGAACAATTCCTACTTCAACACGGGAAGAAGCAGCAATGATAAACTGATGCCTTATTCTGGACTGGATCCTGCTTTATGTCTTACACTGCTCAGTTCAGTTAATGGATGAATGAATAGCAGTAGATATAATACAGACAGCAACAGCAAAGGACTTCAGAGAGCAAGATGAGGCAAAGAGACAAAGTTTGACAGCCTAGAGATTATTGTTTTAGAATTCATTAAAAAAAAGACTCAACTCTCAACATTTGAGCAGACAGTTCCAGAGAGAGGACATTGAAAAGCTGAAGGATAAGTACAGAACATCTTCAAAGGATCTAATATTATCATAGATGAGCACATACCTACCTACTGCACAAGTCACCCCACCTTTACACAGGCTAAGTGATGTTGGCCAGTTCTTGGGACTCTGCACCACAGGGTTTTCAGCAAATCACAGAGCCTGGAGGATTTTTAAAGTTTATTCATTAATTGCATATACATTGATATAATAAATGTTGCTCTCAATTAACAGCTCCAGGAAGCTATGTTGAAAGTCCAGTGTTATTTTTCCAATTCCTGCATGGGCTTTAGGAAGTGAGGGTCTGCACATGAACGTGAATGGCAATAAGGTGGCATCACATCAAGGTTTGACCTCTGTCTTGTATCTGGCCCATCGTGATCCTGTGATCAGATGATGTGAGTTGGAAAAAATGTGTGAAAGGACTGATATACTGGAGTTGAGCTCTTCATTAAATAATTAATTCCTTTTTTAAAATATTTTATTGAGAGAACTAAATACAAATATTAAAGCACAATGATGAACAAATGGCTCTGAATTAGGAATAAGAAGTACATTGAGTAAGATGTTTTGTGTTTTCTTTGAAATAAAATGAAGATAGATATATTTTAAATTATTACCTGTTCATCATTTTGCTGGAGAGTGGAGACTTGTTTTACGTTGGTCGGACATTCAAGTATGAATTTCACTGTACTCTGTATACATGGCAATGCAATGATTAGATAGATAGATAGATAGATAGATAGATAGATAGATAGATAGATAGATAGATAGATAGATAGATAGATAGATAGATAGATAGATAGATAGATAGATAGATAGATAGATAGATAGATAGATAGATAGATAGATAGATAGATACTTTATTAATCCCAATGGGAAATTCACTACTATTATTATTACTAGTACTACTACTACTAACTGCTACCATATAGTTAAAGGCACAATTGTACAATAAATGCAGTAAACCAGACCTTGTGCCCAAAACTATTTCATCAGTCATTTTTTAACCTAATTAATCCAGACCAGAGTCATGGGAGGTGCTGGAGCCTATTCTAGCTAGCAGAGGGCACACAGCAAGAACAAACACTGGACAGGGGGCCAGTCCATCACAGAGTGATCACACACATACATACTAGGGCCCAATTTAGCATTGCCAGTTCACACAAACCTTTGGGCCAAAAACCGGAGCACAGAGAGGAAACTGATACCGACACGGGGAGAACATTCAAACTCTACGCAGGGAGGACCTGGAACCTGCTCTCCTTACTCTAAGGCATGACAAAAAAAGTCTAGTCTGAAATTGCTCTTCATGTCTATTAAAAAGCAAAAATGGTTTGGTGGAGACCCAATATTCTTATTTTAGAATGGCATTAATTGATTTTTGACAAATTCTAAAAATAAATCTTGAACCATTCCTTGCATAGAAAATAAATATTTTTTTTCAGTTTAAAATAATATATGGCTTAACTTTTCTATGGAGTTATGGTAGGTGGGTTAGGATTCTTTCAGTTAAGCAAAATTAATCTTCAAAGAAACAGTGTAATGTAGG
Source organism: Erpetoichthys calabaricus (assembly GCF_900747795.2). Classification (NCBI taxonomy): domain Eukaryota; kingdom Metazoa; phylum Chordata; class Cladistia; order Polypteriformes; family Polypteridae; genus Erpetoichthys; species Erpetoichthys calabaricus. The sequence continues at coordinate 140,898,531 of NC_041395.2, read as the reverse complement.
TTACCAAAACAAATTTTTCATTGCACATTGTTATTAAATAATGAATTCAGATTAAACAAAAGTGAACTCTAGAAACATAAGAAAGAGAATTAATCATGCTAGTTAGTATTCTCTTTTATTGAAATTAAATCTGAATACCTTACCAAAGACATTAAAACAATGAGCAATGAAGGTCACCTGTTAAAAACACTCAGCATTTTTTAACTATTTGATATCTCATGTGAGTGGTACAGTGGCTAGCACTGTCACCTCATGCATTTGGTGTTCTAGGTTTGAGTCATTATCCATGTGGAGTCTGTATGTTCTTCCCATGATTCCATGGGTGTTCCTCCTGGTACTCCATTTCTCCTCCCATATCCATAAAGACATGTGGATTAGGTCCAAATCGGCCTGCATATGTGTGGGAGTGGGCTGTGAGGTGGACTGGTATCCTGGTGGCCTCTTCCTTTCCAGTGCTATTAACTGTATAATGGCCAGTGATGCCAAGACAGGCTCCTGCTCCTCATGACCCTGGCTTGGATTAAGCAAGTTTCAAAATGAATGAAAGGTGTCTCGTGTACAGAGCCATGACTATTATTCAAGCAGTTGGCAGCTACTTGTACCGAATGGCAATTAAGCATCTCTCTCTTTCTCTGTCTGTCTTTTTTTAATATCCTCAGTGCTGCTGTCCTTCCCAGTTTACCTCATGTGATGTCATTAGAGGTACAATTTCATGCAAGATTAGGCATGTAATTGTGTGTTAAATAAGGGAGGTGAGCCAGGATCACATAGCTAATGAAGTCAGAGCTGTTAATGATGCTACATATGGATGCTGTGCTCCTCTAAAACAATAAAGCAAACTTTACACTTTTGAAGTTGGATACTTTTAAATGGATATTATTTACGGAGTTCTGAACAGTGCTGATGGAAAGGCTGCTTCATTCATTACATGCGTAAAAAGTCAGTTACAGCAGCTGAGCTAACACAGCAAAACAAACAGTAAAGATGGCTTTTCCTTTTATAAATGACTAATTCTTCTTACATACTGTATTGTGTAAATATATTTTAGCCTGCCTGCATGTCAGCTTTATTGGTTTAGTGAAGTACCCATGCGATTATTAGTTCATGTTTGTATTATAACTAGAGCTTAGTATATGGAATATCTGGATTTTTAAGTGATGAATACCTAAGAAAACAGACATTGAAAAACGGAGGCATTATAGTATTTTGTTTCTGTTCAATCATGGCAAACTTGCAAAAGATAAATTTGATATAGCATAGTTGTTGATTGTTCACATTGTTAAAATATTCTTCCCATATAGTCCAGCTGCTCAAGCTTGTGCAGAATGGGGTGTCAGCATTTTTAAAATATAATAATCATAATTAATAAGCAGTTCTGTAATAAAGCATTATGACAGACATAACAGCGTGTTATAATATTTTAGAAATTATCAGCACAAAAATATTAAAGGAATATACCACCCAAAAATTATATTTTTTTAAATGTTACTTACCCTGCGTGGTTTGCAGTGGTGGCTGAGGAAAACTTTTCATTTCATGTTTTCATGAAAAAATTACATCATGAATATTGTAACTCAATGAGGTCCTGCAGTGGCCACTGCTGTACAACAGCAAAGAATGCAAAAAAACATACCCGAAAAAAAAACTGATCACGTAACTCATGTCGCATGTCCGATATCAATTCATATGGTCAAAATGTGAAACATATATGCATTTTTTTGCTAATATTATTAGCAGTTACTTCCTGGAAAGATGGCATTCAAAGAAAACAGGAAATATTTCGTTCCCACCATGCTGTGCATTTAAATTGTAGATCTGCCTGTCCCCCCCTTCATTGGTCAGGGGTCCTGTCTTCAATGGGCCCGTTGAGTTTGAATATTCAATATATAGTAGTAGAGTGTTGCACTGTGTTAGCCATTATGGATGCAGTGAGAAGTCAAGCAAAATGACACCTTTTATTGGCTAACTGAGCAGATTACAATATGCAAGTTATCGAGGCAGCTCAGGCCCCTTCTTCAGGCAAATTGTAGTACAGAAACTTATAATATTCAATATGTAATTTCTCCATGAAAATATGAGGTTAAAATATTATTCCATATTAATTTGACTGAATTTAAAGTTGAGCTCTAACCACAATACATAAAAATGTGTCTGCTACACCAAAGAAGAAAATGTCGTTCATCTCATTTAAATCCTTTCTTAATCGTGGAAATGGGTTCCAGATGTCTCTACAGTCTCTTCAGAATGAATGAGACAACTCATTTACAGTATATAGAAAAGAGTTTACCTCTGAATGATAAATTATGATTGGATTTCTCATGCTTTGGTAAAGCTGTTGACCAATAAAGAGGAGTGAAATAATCCTTATTTAAAATACTTATATGCTTAAATCTGTTCAAAGATGGATTAAAAATTCTGGAGGCTATATATGTACATTGTACGATAGTTTACATGCCATTAGACAGCATATCATTAGCATACTGTTTATTAACCTTTATAATACACTCATCAAGTCATGACACCACAAGCAAACCCTTTCGGGTATAATTTGTTCCCTAAATGCCTTCTGAAGTCAGGGTTGGTTTTTGAATTGCAGTGTAGGTTGGGTACGCTTGCTCCTATCACACTGTTAAAGTTAGGTTCTTAAAATGCTCGGGTGTGTGACGTGAGGATGGTGTGATTTACCTATAGTATTAATGATAAAAGTATGTATTTAGAGAACCTTTGGCAACCTGTTCCTACTCAGTACAATTCAGGCCAGATAAGTTCTTGTTCTACTGAAGCCAGATCACAACAAGTACAGTATAAGCTAAGAACTGGTGACTCTACATCCAAGTTGGAAACATTCAAGGACAAAAACAAGTTTAACTTAGCTCAAGGGCTGCTAAACAGGATTGGTGAAAGAGTGGCCTGAACATGAGAGGAAAGTCAGCCTTACACTACAATATCCCATTGGCCCAAAATTTGCATGAAGGAAGCACACGACTGCCATAAATTCAGCCCAGGAGTCATGCTGGACCAATGAACCTACTAAGATGAAGAGCCACCAGGATATTTAGACATACAAGATATCTACGCTCCAAGCAGGCTAAGCTGCTACCCAACCTAGTTGTATCTATTATAATTTGTCACACTCATTTTACTTTGCTTCTGTTTTGGGAACATTTAGGAACCGTATGTTAAAGAATGTTACTCTGTAATATATGAATAAAAGTGTAAACACTCTCTCCTGTTTATTTTGGCACTCTATGTTGTCACCTGAGGCTACAGGTATAAGAGAAAGAGACCAATCAACTCCAATGATGATCATAAACCAAGCTGCAGACTGCAGCTGCATGTCAAGCTGGTGAGGGTAAACATACTAGGGCTATAGTGGGGATTTGGGACACTTTGTTCAGGTCTACGTATTAAAGAGTCTAAAAGTGACAATAGGGTCACCCTAAGAGACTTTGACAATAAAACAGTGTATTATTCAAAAATCTCTAACGAAATTTTCAAATGCAAAATAAGGAATAGAAACATGTCCTGTAGGATAAATCCTGCTCAGGCCCTCTGACACATTATCACTGAATATAAAGATTTTTCTTTTGCTATTGTATTCATTATTAAGTTATTTTGTTAGAGAAAATAAATGTTGGTTACAAACCAACAGAGAAAATTCTACATGGATTGATAGGTTGGTTTAATCATATGACTAGATTTACTTTTTACAAAGGGAAATAATAGGTGGTGAAAGGTCATTTAATTATCAGCCTTATCTGTGTCTTCTGAATTATGCATTACTACACTTTATCAGTTCAGCTCCAATGTATCTCAGCGGTAGAAGATTCCTGTTGGTCCATGAGCCTCTACCTGCCGAGCTTTGGCCAAGGTAAAGTAAAAAAAGTGTAATGCATTTATTTTAAACCCCACAGTTTTCAAATCCAAATGTTAAACTTATGTGTGCTCAGGGGTCCATGTCTTCTATGCATTCTAAAAACGACATCCAACCAAATGTTGCCAAATATAATAAACTAGCCATGTGCACCCAACTACATTGCGCGTGTTAAAGTTGTCTGTGAAGGGCTCCCTGTTTAAACGCGGCTGCTAGTCGTGAACTGGGCCCTTCGTCGCACAGCATTATGATTTTTTATGAGGGAAACAAAATTACAAAACAAAACCCTTGGACATTGATTCGATAGGAACGGCCTACTCGGAATCACTGTTCGAATAGTAATTATGTGGTGGTGTAGGAGCATTTCTGCTTCTCTCCATTCACAGTCCGTCTCGTTTTCACGACGCTGTTGTTTCCTCTCACGATCTCTTCTCAACCTTTCTCCAATCTCGCAGGTTGCTTTGTGGCAATCCAAAGAGTAAGGCAATATACACGGAGCAATGGTTATAAAAGGGGGACACATAGGTATCCAGGCTCTTTAAAGCATAAATAGGGATCACTTCACTGACGTGAGCAAGCCAGGGTACAACTGTGAGACGCGCAGCACTCGCCGGCTACAACGTAACAATAATTATTTCCGGAACGTGCTGTTACGTTGTCATTCATTTTACCCACTGTCTTTCTTTCATTCATATGTTACGTAGGCATGTACCTTTTATCTTCGGCAATCGCATTCTCTAACCAGGCCTCAGGAGCTAACCAGCGTAACACTGTCCACCACCCCTTTCGTTATTCCGGCACATTGTTGACATCCGGGAGTAACAACAACGTACTAAACTGGAAGGTGGTCTACGCATGCGTGGAATTCACAGACAAACAAAGATCAAGATCCAAATGAAAATTATATATAAAGATAGCCAGTGCAGTATACTTAACTTTGTCATTCTTTTAATAGAGTTTGGTTATACAGAAATTGCCTTTAAAAATACAGTGTATTTGAACAATATAAAGATGACTAAGTATCTTAAAGTCATACATGATCTTTCAGTTCTATCGTCCATTCAGTACTTCCATATATCACAGTAGATGCAAGCAGCTTTGATGGCTCTAGGTCATTGGGAATACCCAGATGCCTAAAATTATGTAAAGGAAATTAAATTCAGAATGTGCATCACACTGAGAGCATTTTGTATGAGGGAAGAAATCAGAGATACAATCAAAGGTATTTTGCTGCTAAAGATGGACAAGTTGTAATCCTAATTGAGGATGTAAGAGCTGCCCTTACCTTTGTTGTTTTAGAACTGCTACTACGGGTTTGTACCGTGTTAGCTATTATGGATGCAATAAGAAGTCAAGTAAAATGACACCTTTTATTGGCTAACTGAACCGATTACAATATGCAAGCTTTCAAGACAACTGAGGCCTCTTCCTCAGGCAAGATGTAATTACATTACATTCCAACCTGCTTGAAGAGGGGGCCTCAGTTGTCTCTTGCATATTGTAATCGGTTCAGTTAGTCAATAAAAGGTGTCATTTTACTTGACTTCTCATTAGAACTACTACTAAAAAGTATGTGATGCCTCAAGACAGGAACCATTTTTAGACAGTGGGGCAATTAACCTCAGACATTTTTGTGAGATTTAATACGAGACCAGAGTACCCAAAGGAATAAGCCTGGTGGTCCGGCATTTACCACACTTGCAATGAATTGAACCTGTGCTGCTGGACCTGTGAGGAAACAGCAAATCACAATGTCACATTGCATATTTAATTCAGTAGGGTGCTTATTCCAGTTAAAAGCAGCGAAGAGCTGCAGCCTTCTCATATGCATAGAGTTTCTTAAGTTTATAGTGTCAGGACTGTGAGTGTGCCTGTTCTCCCTGTGTCTGTTTCTCTGGGTATTCTAGTCCTTCTGCATCCCAGAGATGTGAGTGGCCTTAATGAGGCTGGGTATGTGTGTGTCCTTGGCTTACAAAGGACTGAGGTGCCATGTCAGGGTGTGTTTCTGTAGTGTTGAAAATACCCCACAACCGTGCACTGGATTAAGCAGTTTTAAGCTCACTGCATATATGAACTAAAGTTTTATTAAGTCATAGCACTCCTTCTGACAGAGTTTATAAAGCTTGTGAAGACCATACTAAATACACGATAAGTGAGGGACAGACTGCCTCTCTTTGTCTCCATACGTGACCTCAGGTGTCACATTGGTGACAAGCCTGGTAAAAGAATTTCCTATTGATTTACTCCATCATTTTATTTTAGCTTTCTTCCCTGTATGAATTAAAATGACAAAAACATTCAAATGGCAAATTTGACAGGCTCTTTAATCTGTTGGCAACTGATAACATAGTGTGCATATTATTTTTTCACAAGCTTACTGGGGTGGTGTTAGTGGTGGGGTTGGGTTGCTGCAGTGGTTATGTAGTGAGATAGCAGCTTGTTTGCCTTAACAAGACATTTACATGGCAGTCTATTTTTCACTTGATCATTTCAAATCAAAAGGGCACCTGAAGGAAGGGTTAATTGACTTAAAGCACACAGACAAAGAAGCTAAATGCTAATATTTACTTAGCAGAAAGCATCAGCAGTCAATCTGTGCTCTGAAACACCTGTGTCGCTACGTTGCTATGAGCCTCCTAAGGTAGCCCAATCACAGCGCCAGCACAGAGGGGGACTTTAAACTACAATTAAATCTAAACGCTGATTTATGGAAACAGATCAATGCATCCCAACTGCACCATGACACCTGATCATTAATTCACCATCAGCGCTGCACAGCTCATCAGATGAGTATCGGCTAGCAAAACAATCCAGAAAGCTTAAAAGAGAAAGAAACCTGCACAGCCGAGAACAGGCTGTCTGAGTGCCGAGCCTAAGACTCTTTCATTGGGGGCTTTTGGAAAGCAGAGTTCACCTTGGAATAGTCTGACAATAATGGCCAAAAAAAAGGAAAAAATGTGCCCACTGACTTAAGAGCACTGAGGAACACAGCAGCTTTTTTTGCTCTCTGGAGTTTTTTATAAAATGAAGACATGAAGAATTAATGATTCTGAACATTAAACATCTAAAGAGGGTAAGGCACTATATTTTATTATTCACTTTTTTCTACTATACTAAACTATACTATACATGGTGGCTGATGGGTATTAGGTGCTCTACTGATACAGGGACAGACTTTGATGCCAATTATCCAATAAAGACAGCAGATCTGGAAAAAGGTTAATAATCGGTAAGTTGTAAACAATTTTAATAATACCTAGTTGCATTTTTGCATAAACTACCATTTATAGGGCAGAGTGGTGGCTCTGAGGCTAAGGATCTGTGCTGGTATCCAGAAGGTTGCCGGTTCAAATCCCCATCACTGTCCCACTCTGCTGGGCCCTTGAGCAAGACCCTTAACCTGTAATTGTTCCAGGGGCGCTGTACAATGGCTGACCCTGTGCTCTGACCCCAAGGGGTATGCGAAAACTAAAAAATTCCTAATACAAGAAATTGTATAAGGTGAAATAAAGAACAAAAATATATATTTTTTATTACCTTTCACATATCACAAACTTTGGTTTTCGGAATCATTAATTGAAACAAACTGGAAAGTGAACAAAATATTCTCCACTAATAGTAAGTTTTCTGTAAAGAATTTTTTTATTTCCAAGTTTGCATCTGAAATCAACAGCTATAGAAATACTAACAACATTTTCTTAGTGCTGTTCAAAAAAAAGGTCTGACATCAGCTTCCATTTTTTGGATTTAGAAGCTTGTTTCCTTATGCAGGGTGATGTGGTGGATACCACTGTTCACCCTCAGAGTCAGCAACATGAAATAATGCCCAGCTTACTATCTGTGTGCATGGAGTTTGTGCTCTCCTCATATCACCATATGACAATCTGTCATACGCCAAAGATTTGCTGTTAAGGTTGATCAGTGACTCCAAGTTTGTCCAGTTCCACTGAGTGTGATTGTATGTTTAATGTACTGCAGTCTCATCCAGGGTTGGACCCCTCCCAATCCTGTGAAGGAAGAAACATATTTTTAAAAAGGAAGGATGGACAGTGCCTTCTTTGGGTGAAGCCCCTTTAGCTCTTGAGAATGAAGTTTTTTCAATAGTACTCACTTTATGCTTTTAATGTCTGAAAACAAATAATAATAATTCATTACATTTATATAGCACTTTTCTCAGTACTCAAAGCGCTATCCACACAGGGAGGAACCGGGAAACAAACCCACAATCTTCCAGTCTCCTTACTGCAAAGCAGCAGCACTACCACTGCGCCACCTGTGAGGTATCATCTCTCAACTGGAGAAGATAACAAGGCCCATGTGGAATGACCTCCATAATGTCATACCACTGAATTTCCTTTAAGCATGCTGGAGATCTGTACATTTAACCAAATACTAGCTGGCATTTCTGCTCTGAGGAAATATTCACAATGCAAAATCAGCTTCCCATTTTATGAAACATGCAAGGAAACGCATGAAAACCAGTGGCTACAAATGGATATCACTAGCATCCATCCATCCATTTTCCAACCCGCTGAATCTGAACACAGGGTCACGGGGTTCTGCTGGAGCCAATCCCAGCCAACACAGGGCACAAGGCAGGAACCAATCCTGGGCAGGGTGCCAACCCACCGCAGAAGCTTTCATATATTTTTTTTTTTTTTTAGCTTTAGATAACAATTGTCTATATTTACTAGTAAAAGTGCACATTACATAATAAAATTAAGAAAAGCAATCCTTACTATATGTTTGCTAAAACTACATTACATACTAAAAAAAAGATGTAATTTCTATTTCAATAAACAGTGTATACTTTTATGTACAGGCCAAGAAGTCATGTAATATCACATTGAAATACAAAAAATCTTTATTTTTCCTTATATGTCACAAGAAGGGCCTTCTGTACTCTTGCTGGCCCACTCATTGTGTCGTGTGGAGGCAAATAAAATAGGGAGACACACATCTGCTTTATTGTACTTCACCCTCAGCAACAATAGAAGTCAGACGTGCTCTTCCTGTGCTTTTGCTCCGTTTCCCCAACGGACAGCTCCTTTACTATCGTGCAGTCTCACTGACTGCAGCATGGCGTGGAACAAAAAAGAGTGGAACCTATGCCTGCAATACCTTCACTCTATCTCACCCTCTGCAGCATGAAAAGAAGCGAGTTACACTTCTTCAGTACGCCTCACTCACTGTATGTATCTTCTCATGTGTATTTCTCATCTGGGTACTGGAACTTTTTGTGAAAGATTAATCTCTTCTAAGTCTAGTTGTTCTGGATTTGTAGAAAGAGCCAGAGTCACCTCAAAAATGTATGCAGATACATTGTACTTAAAACTATTGCCTTTCTTTAGTCTTTGAAGGTCTGCAGTGGGCTGGCGCCCTGCCCAGGGTTTGTTTCCTGCCTTGCGCCCTGTGTTGGCTGGGATTGGCTCTGGCAGAGCCCCGTGACCCTGTAGTTAGGATATAGCAGGTTGCATAATGGATGGATGGATAGTCTTTGGAGGTTTTGATATATATATATATATATATATATATATATATATATATATATATATATATGTGTTTCACATTCAGTATATACTATGCCTAGAAATGTCTTGAATAAGACTAGGTTCTACTCTACAAACAAAAATACAATTTTTTGTAAACATGTGTGTGAATGTAGTATATGTACAGCAGGTTAGAAAACGGTGATGTACACAGTATATGTGTGTAACTACATGAGCGTGAAGCGGTACAGGGGCACAGTGGTTGGCACTGCTTCCTCTTGTCTGCAGAACAGAGGACTCAAATTCCGATAATGGCAATGTCTGTGTTTTTGTTCAGGTTCTAAGTTTCTCCTCCCATATTCCATAAATGTCTGTGTGAATGAGTGAGTGTGAGTGTATGAATGAATGTACCCTGTGATAGACTGATGTCCCATCATAGGTTGGTTCCTGGCTTAAGCCCAGTACTTCCGGAATGGCTTCCAGTACCTCATGGCTATTAAAAGAAAATAGGAGTGTCTTGAAAATATATGAATTGATTAAAGGTAGATTAAGGTGTATATGTATGTATATATGCACACATTTAGCATGTTTGTATGTATATATATATATATATACTGTATACATATATATACAGTATACGTTGCTACATATTCATTATGAATATATACTTTTGTATAGTTATATAAATAAATTAAGTATATGTATAAATACATATTATGGCAGGATGCCGGGGCCCTTACCCAGCCGGGGCACCTCGATAGTGGAAGGACCGGAGCAGAGAGTTTATTCAGGACATTATCTCAACCGGAACGCTAGAGGGCAGCCCCCTTGGCTTACCACCATCAGGGAGCGCCTGGACCATTGCCGAGCCCTATTTAGCACCCGGAAGTGCTGCCAGAAGAAGCTCGCTGGACACCTGGACTCCTTCCAGGTGTCCTATAAAAGGAGCCAGCCACCACTACTCATATTTAATTTATCATTTATTTACTGTAAGCATTCAGACTCTTCACTGTGGCATTCCAGATGGTGGTTAGGTGAATCCTGTTTCCTTTAATTATCCTTGTCATGTTTCAAGAACTTGATTGGGGTCCACCTGTGGTGAACTGATCCGACTGGATATCGTTTAGAAAAGCACACACCTGTGTATATGAGGTCCCGCAATGCAATCTGCATGACAGGACAAAAACGTTAACCGTCAGGTTCAAGGAACTCTCTAGAGATTTCTGTGACACTGAACACTGTGGGGAGACATAAATCAGAACAATGGTATAAAACCATTTCTAAACCTTTGAGTGATCATAGGAGTGCAGTGGCCTCAATAAGGGAAGAAGTTTGGATTCAGCAGGGCTCTTCCTAGAGTTGGCCATCTGCCCTAGAGTTGGCCATCTGCCCAAAACTGAGTAACTGGGCAAGAAGATCCTTGGTTAGAGAGGTGACCAAAAACCCAATGGACAGTCACACAGAGCTTCAAAAGTCCTCTGCTGAGATGGAAGAATCTGTCAGAAGGATGCTCATTTCAGAAGCATTCCATCAATCAAGCATTTATGGTGGAATGGATGCCACTCAAATAAAAGGCATGTGATAGTTTAAAGGTCTCTGAGAGCATGAGGAAAAAGATACTTTGGAGTGATGAGTCACAAAGACCAGGCACTGCTCATCACCTGCCTAATATCATCCCTATGATGAAGCATGGTGGTGTCAGCATCATGCTTTGGGGGTGCTTCTCAGCGGCAGGGGCAGGGAGACTGGTAATAATTAAGGAAAGGATAAATGCAGACATGTGTTCTCAGATTTAGACGATGCTCCAGTATCCAGTCAGGTCAATGCTGGAGTGGATATTGTGAGATAAAACACAGAAGAGGGTGGTAAAAAATTAGGCAGCAGACAGAAAAAGGTTTTGGGATGGCCACGCTGTATACTGAAAAGTCAGCAAAAGAAAAGAAACACGTCTTTACAGAAGCAAAGTTCACAACTGAACTGACTAACAGGTTGAGTCTGAGCTATAAATATGGTAGATAGGAGAAAGAGGTGGAGTCAGAGTGGCCAGAACAGGTGGATTCTGGGTACTGGAAATTACGTCATCAGAGTTTGCCGGAAGTGATGTCAACAGTGGTTGGACCGGTGGTGATGTCATTGAGAGGCAGGGTCTTTGGCTGATCTGCAGATGAACAAGAGGAGAGAGGATCAGGTGAGAGCACCAACTCCTGGGTCTGGATGACAAATAGCATTATTTGAGCCTGTAAACTGTTCTCCTTGTGCATGTGTGTGACAAGAGAGATAAACAGTTGGGGCACCTTGAAGGTGAATCCTGTGCCATCAGATTATAGTGGAACTAGAAGCGGTGGGTCCAATGAACTGTAACCCAAAAGTGATGTCACTTGATCTGCAAGGGAGTGAGGAGAAGCAGCAATAGGGAACAACCCCAGCCCTAAGCTCAGGGTGGAATTACCACTAGATAAAACCTCAAATTCTCTCCAAAGTGCATGTTTATGACAATATATATGTATATATATAAAAATATTAACTTACTATGCTTATGTGTCTCCTTTAGGTCTTCACGTTATACCACTCAAAGCTCAGTGTACAGAAGAAGCTGCACTCAGACGTCCAAAAGTATGTTCCTTTGGACAAGCACCAGAGCTTCTCAAGGTACCCAGCATGAAAGAAGGTATGACTATAAAGAGGGTAGATGAGAAAGTCCATTTTTATTTGTATTTCTCTATTTAGTATGGCATGTGTATTTTTCTTTCTTCTAGATTTCCTCTTTTGACTTAAACTAATAAATTAGTCTTTTCAAAAATGTCATTTTTACATACTGTATCAGGAGATGTAACTTGAGCAGGACATTACATTTGCATTGTCAGTAGAATAATGAGTATTTTCACATTGAAGTGCAAATTTATTTAAAATGCAAATGAATTTAATGCAGGATTGAAAAAGATCATTTTTAATTCTACAACCACTTATATAAAATAAAATGCTGATTTTAAGCTCAGTCATTGTGTGTGTGTGTGTTGGTTCCCTGGTCTACAGCATTTTGTGAAGTCCAACATCTTGTCCTGTTTCAAAGTAAAACCTCAGTGATTTTTGTAGTTATTGTTAATTTTGTAAATATTTCCATGTGGAAATACTACTGAGATTTCAGGACAAGCCTGTTGATGATCAATCAATCTTCATTTCAGTTGACATATTTGCATGGTGGTCATGATGAATTTAGATTCTTTTATCCATTCCTTATGCAACTTATGGTCCAGAGTCTGTCTACATTAACTTTGGGGCAAGATGAGGACCAACTCTAGACACCGAATGAGTCCATTGAAGGCTTCACTCATACTCAATCTCCTACACTCACTGAGCCAACAATAAACCTAACCCATAAGTCTTATTGTGGGGATTGGAGTAACTGGAAACAAACCCACTCCACACAATGAACAGCCGCTGAATTTAAAACCAGTCTCCAGGAGCTGTGAGACATCAGCACTAGCCACTCTATCACTCTGGCACCCATTCTTGTAGAGTGCTTGTTCATTTTCTTCCGATATTTGTTATAAAACATAACCAAAGATGTTGTCTTAGGTTAACTGATGATTCTAAATTGACACCTGTGTGTGTGAGTATGGTATGGTTGTGTGCATGATGAGGCCATATAATGAGCAGGTTCCTGCCTTGGACCCGATGCTGCTGGAATATTTTCCAGCATCCCAACCCTGATCCACTTTAACTTGCAACCTTGCACCAGTTGGCCTGACCATTAACAAGAAAAATGAGAGCTGAGCTGGATGAGCTAAGTGTGAGGGTGGTAGGCTCACGGCACACTTCACGCAACGCATTTAACTTTGTCACAATGTTCCTAAACTTGAACTGCAGATTCAAAATAAGAAGGCCACAGAGGGACACTGAATGTACACCTACAACAACTGGGTTTGGTTTAACCTTCCAAAGTTGTATTAAAATATATACAGCGTATTATAAAAACAGCACAACCTTACCAAAAAATCCATGAGCTGCAAAAACACAAACTGTACAGTTTAAAACTTTGGAATGGAGTTTGTTTGTTCATTGAAACACTTTAACACTGGCCACAATACCTATGATAGCAAAGACACAGGTGCAAAACACTTCAATAAAAGGCTGAGTATTGGTCGAAAGAAGAGAACAATGAAAATAATGCATTTTACGTATTTTTCTTTCCCTTCCTGTTATACATTCAGGACATTTTACCAGAAAATACGTCAGTATGAGCTCTTGGATAAAAAGAAAACTGTTACAGCTTTAAAAGCAGGAGAAGACCGAGCCATTCTGTTGGGCCTTGCGATGATTGCCTTATCAATGATGATGTACTTCCTTCTGGGAATTACGATGATCCGCTCCTACAAAGACAGGTATTATTTTCCTAATCAACACACAATAGCACACTGAAAGATGGCTAAGAGACCATAAACTAGAATGAATCTGCCTTACAGATGATGAAAGATAACATAAGTGGCAAAAACGAGTTTAGCTGTACAGTAAGTTAAGCCGCTCCATAAAACTAAGCCAGGTAGGGCAACCCGGGGCCCTTAAAAGTTTGGCTCCTGGAAGGCTGTGGTAGGTTCTGTCTTTTGTTCCATTCAAATGCTGCCTTCTCATTGAAATTCTTTCTGAATTAGGCTTTTCTGTTTCTAAATTCATTCAACAGTTTTTAAACTAAGCCTAATGTACAGTTCCTTGAGGACTGCATTGTTAGATTTCACACACTCACATTACTCACCTTTTTACTATTTGCTTGATCAGGTGTCTATTTTCAAAATTTCCACATATTGAGTGTTTCAGAAATAATTGTCAATACTTCTACACAATTTCATAAAGATAATGTTTTGGTATGATGTATGTCAGCATTGGCTTTTATTCACTGAACTTCTGCATGATCCCATGATCAGAAGGGGGCTTCCTTTACTATACTGAATTATAAATTCAGCCAACAAAAATAATCAGCAACATATTCAATTCAAATTCATGCTTTGATTATATGTTACACATGAAATAGTCTGACCGTTGAGCCACTTGTTTTTGTTCTGCTGCAATGATTCCTCCCTCTGGCCTTTCATTTCTAACTCTCTTTCCTTTATCCTTTCTATTAATATCCATCTTTTGTTCAATATCATCATCCTCCTGGACTTCTCTGCTCTGCACTAAGTTATGATATACATTATTGGACCTCTAGTTTTCACTATTATACCTTTTGTATATTTATATTTGGTGTGGACACTTTTTACGATATTTCAGCATATGCCAGTGATGTCACTGTGATGCCATTTTAAAATATTGCTTCACCGTGGGCACCGTTGTTTTGTGGTTTGTTTCTGATAGTCATGGACAGGATGTTTACAGAAAAACATCCCATACCAGTAATGTGATGGAATAGCGGTGTGACATGTGACATCAACACACAACCTCCATTTGAGGACAATGGCTTGAAATACAATTTATCCATGTATTGGATCCAAATTCAGAAAACTTTACACTCTGCATTAGTTAGGAGAAAAGACAATAGCTAGTTATTTTGGCCACGGTTCTGATTCAGTGTTTAGATTTAGATGCTCGATTTTTTCTGTGTTTTTGTTTCCCGACTCTTGCCTGCTTTTGTGATCTCAATTCTGCCTGTTCCTTCTTGATGCTTACACTTTGGCTGTACCCTTTTGTTTCAGTCAGCAGACACTTTTCTTCCTTGTTCCCTTTAAGTATAGAGAAATCAAAGAGGTGCTTCCACAAAGATTTTGGCATAGGGTTTTCTGTTTTTCACCTTTATTCTATTTCCCACTCACGACATTCATCTCTGTCTTTCTAAGATCAAAACACCCTTCATGTCTATACAGTGGTTGCTTTTCTACTTTGACACTGTTGCATCTAAATTAGCATTGGACTCTCTTTACAAATCCCCCGAGTCTCTTACTCCTGCTTTCTGGGAGACCTCATTTTGCAGACTGGTAGTTACAATAACAAAAAGTGGCTATCTGCTGCTCAGCATGATGGCAGGTGATCAGTGGCTTGGGGTGTTTTTAATTCGTTCAGGCTTTCTGCTCTGCCTTTCCAGTTTGATGCCTGCTTATTCATCTGTCCACAAAGGGCTGGAGTGGGTATTGAGGGCGCTAATGAGGGGATTTCTATAATCATTTTGTTTGTATTCTTTTCACTGTTTGTATCTGTTGTGTTATTTGTACTTCCATGTAAATGGAAGTTTGGTGATGGGGTCAAAAAGTTCACTATTCCAGTTGTGAAAATAATCAGCATTGAAACACAGACAAAGGTTTGAGGCAGCCACCCGTATATTTAATCCCTGGCTGCAAAAAAGAGTAAATACAAGTAAAGTTGTGAGCGGGTTTGAGTCCAAAACAGAACTGATTACAGAGGGAGGTTGTCGAGGTTTTAAGGCAGGTCGGCAGAAGTGACTTCTTCGGGGCCTGGAACCGAAAGTGACATCTTCTGGCCTGGAACTGGAAGTGATGTCATTGGACTCAGGCAGAATTTCCCATATTTGATCTGCAGGAATATCAGAGGAAAGATTAGTGCATCCCAGCGCCCTCTGGCCTGGACTGGAATTACCTTTGATTGGTCCCTCTAGCTGTCTCCCATATGCACGTGTGTGACATAGTTAACTTCAGATTTTGATTCTATGATGTTCAAAATGTTGAGAAAATGTCTGTGTGTATGTGTTTGTGGAAACCTACAGTATGTTCAATGATAACTTACAAAAAAGCCTATCATGTCTGTCTTGTTACCGGCTCCAGGCCTATTGTTTTTGGTTCTGTTCTGTCCAGTACTTATTTCCACATCCTTCAAAAACAGTTCAACCCATGCCCAGTGATAACGGCTGTAGAAACTGTTTAATTTAATTGGGATTCTTGCCATCTGCTCCATTTAATCATAGGATTAGGCCTAAAATGTAACACTAGTAATTCTGAGATTCATAATTTACTTTAAAGGGCGGCACGGTGGCGCAGTGGTAGCGCTGCTGCCTCGCAGTTAGGAGACCCGGGTTCGCTTCCCGGGTCCACCCTGCGTGGAGTTTGCATGTTCTCCCCGTGTCCGCGTGGGTTTCCTCCGGGTGCTCCGGTTTCCTCCCACAGTCCAAAGACATGCAGGTTAGGTGGATTGGCAATCCTAAATTGGCCCTAGTGCGTGCTTGGTGTGTGGGTGTGTTTGTGTGTGTCCTGCGGTGGGTTGGCACCCTGCCCGGGATTGGTTCCCTGCCTTGTGCCCTGTGTTGGCTGGGAATGGCTCCAGCAGACCCCTGTGACCCTGTGTTCAGATTCAGCGGGTTGGAAAATGGATGGATGGATAATTTACTTAAATATAAATGTATGCAGATATGGAGGCACGTACAAGCGCTTGCATGCATGCACACATACACATGTACTCAAGAACAGAAATATATAAATGAAGATAGCTGACAACTTGTTTGGCATACCTGAGTGCATTCTGGATGATAAAGAGAAAAAAATGAAGAAACACAAACCCAAGACCCCTCAACACACACACCTCTGTAAAGGTTGACGTGGACAGAGGCTTTTAAGCACCCTCTATACAAATCTGTCTGTCTGTGCAGCTTGTTTACTTCATTTGAGACAATGTGTTTCACATGAAATTCTAAAGGAATGAAAAATCACCTTACTAATCACTTTAATATCTTTTTAGCTTCTCCTAGACAACAATGAGATCAGAAAGAAATAAAATGGAGACATTTTCTTTTGTCTCATGCTTCTCAGGTTTTTCTCCTGACAAAACAAATATTCCAGTATTCTCGCAAATGTCTCCCCTTGGGTTTCAGCAGAAATCTCAGCAAAGTCACACATTGGGCACACATTTTCTAGTTATTGTCTTGACATTTTTTTACTACATTGTGTGTGCAGTAATATGTGGTGAAATGTATGAACAGGTATGAACAGGTGCTTTACTATGATTACAAAACTGTAGTTTGCTTCTACATAATACTATCAGTTGCTCTAATTTATATTGCTGTGATCAGATTAGATCATACTCATCCATATTACTAACCGAGAATGCTAAACCGGATGGACGCAGGGACATCCGGCCATGGGCCGTAGCCGCAAAAAGACGTACTGCGCAGGCGCCCCAAGAAATGAGGGGCCGCGAGAAGCGGATGAGGGGCCGCGAGAGGCGGACAAGACCACAGAAAAAAGGAGTGAGCACAGAAAAAAGGAGTCAAAGAAATGATGCGGCGTGAGCACAGAAAAAAGGAAAAGGCAGAGAAAAAAGAAGTCAAAAGCAGGCGCCGCACGAAACCGATTGCAAACGAAACTAGCACACAAAAAAAAAGAAGACGCTCGCGAACAACAGCAAGGCACCAAAGCCCCCCCCCCCCCCCCCCCCCCCCACAGGCACCGGACAGGACACACACCAAGAGGGGGATTTAAAAAGGCAATGAAACACAAAAAAAAAAGAACACAAAACCACCCCATACACCCTACAAGCAACGGACGGGACACACACAAAGAGGGGGATTCAACAAGCCCCTGGAACACAAAAAGAAAGAAGACGCTCACGCAACAACAATCCTCAATCCCAAAAAATCAATAAGAAGTGACACCCAAAGCCACATATCTAAAGGAAACATCCATATTAAACATACGTCATCTCAACACCTTCACATTAGGGAGGATAGGTGGATCTCCTTACAATAAAGCACTATTAACCGTTCAACTGCAGAAAAGGCGCAATATTAACAGTGAGTGCGATCCTCCTTATTACTTATCCATATTTCGCACGATGAGCAACAAACAAGTCATGAATACACGCTCACGGGTACAAAACGATTCGGATCGGATAACGGGACCAAACACACGAACACGAATGAAACAACAAAATAAACAGGGGGGGGGGGGAACAAGGCGCTAAGGAAACTCCGGGAGAAAAAATGTCTCGGATCAAAAAACACAAAGCTCAAGTAACCCCGTTACAGAGACGTGCCCAAATGGACAGACACAATGAACGAAGACGCATACAGCGCGCGTCTCAAAGTGCTGCATCGAAACAAGCACGATTTCAAAAGAAAGAGCTCGCGTCTCAGACATACAAAAAAGGGAGCGAAGAGACAGAATAAATGAATGCAGACGTGTAAAACGCGCGTATGACCTGCCAGAAAACAAGCAAGCAAGACTCCAAAAGCAGAAAGCTCAACTGACCGACATACAAAAACGGACAAGGCTCGATACAAACAATGCACGACGTAGACTGAAACGGACTTTTGGCAAATCGGAGGCGAATCAATTAAAAATCAAAAATAGCGCGTCACAAATAATGGACATGCAACAACTTCAACGTTTGTTGCCACACATCTGCTGAATAAATTAGTTGACTGAAAGTCCCCAGTGTTAGTGTTTGAGAAAGGATTTGCAGCATTGTTCATAATGGCACTCAGTTTTGTTTTAATTCAATTGCTTGCTACTTACATCCATGGGGTTCAGAGTGTGTCCCATAACTGAATTTGCCCTTTTAATTAACTTGTTAATTTGTGGGGCCTCTCTTGAAGTGATGTTACCAGCTAGAAGATGTAAAGTATATCACAGTACACAATAAAGGAGTGCAGCCCCCTAAGAAAAAGCCTCTGCTCTGCCCTTTCTTATATAGTTACTCTGCATTATGAGATCAGTTCAACCTGTCATTGATAAGGACACCCAATTACTTGTGTCCCATCTCCACACCCACCCCTTATATAGTGACTGGACATAGAGACTCTTTGGTGCGGTGAAAGTGACCAGTTCCTTGGCTTTGCTGATGTTATGATGGAGACAATTCACTTTACATCAAGAAACAAACTTCTCCGCCTGAATTCTATACTCTGTCTCATCCCCTTTACCGATAAAACCCCACAGAGTGAAGAGAAAAGGAGACAGGCTGTTCCTTGTGGGGCTCCAGTGTTGCTCACATCGGTATTAGAAATTCGGTCTTTGAGTCTCACAAACTGCTCAGAACACCAAAGGCTCATCCACCTGTATATTGTGAGCTACTCCCTGCTGCCATCTTTGTCCAGATGGAAATAAGCCTTGTGAAGCTGACTACAATCTCTGTCTAAGAGGCAAACTGCAGTGGGTCCAAGGGGCTTTCACAAGAGGTCCCATATAGAGCCAAAGCCAGCCTCTTAAAATTTCTGACTTGTAAATGGAAATAAGTGTGCAAAAATAATTTCATATTTAAGAGACAGATGACCAGAAGGTGTAGCATATTGTTAATATCAGGAGTATTTACAGAGTAACTAGTTACAAGGTTACTAATGAAGGCGGATTTAGCATTACTTCATTTCTATAAATAGCCATCCAAAACATAAAGCAGGTGATGAAAGTGGGAAGGAAAAAGGATGAGACTTTTACCGTTAAACTCTATCAGGCTATGTGATACACCAGATGTTATTTTGCTATCTTGGAATTCTATTCCTAAAAATATAACATTAGTTTGTAGAAAATCAAACTCTGCATTAATCCCCGTAAACACTTCCTCTTGAGGCTTTCCTCTGACCCCTTACGGTCCTTTGCATACCCCAATGGCTTTCAAGAACTCTTCTTCACATGTTCCAGTAATGTTTTTCAGTTTCCCATTTTTGGTTGTCCATAACCTCCTCTTTGTCTGCTTTTTGGCTCTCCTATCACGTTTTGCTTTTTTTTTAGATTAACCTCTGAAAATGATCCTTTTGCAAACAAGCTTATTCTTCTTGAATGCTCAGTAATGAAAATTATTCAAGTGTGTTCTTCAAATATCAAATCTTGGAAAACTATTATTAATAAAATCCAAAACTTGGTTTTAGCTGAGGGAGTATAATACTCTTAACATCCATTACTTATAATACGAGGGTAAATCAAAAAAGTACAGGCAGTTTGAAAACCATGCAGTAACTGCAACAGATAGAAGCACAACCCATTTGTGATGGCTTATGGGTAGTTCACACACGCACAGCATGGCACTTTGCCATTAGTCTAGTTAAAAGCCACGTTAAATGAACATGGAAATGCCACTGCAGGATTGCACATTGGTTGTACAACACACCACAGTGAAGTTTCTTTTGATTCATCTTTATATGTTTTCCTTCCTGTTTATCTCAGGCTAAACAGGTGAATAAATCTGTTTTCTGTATTCAGCTTTGTTAGATGGGCAAAATTGCGTTGTTTTGCTTTTTCCCTATTTATGTCAGAGATGTAGTGCTTTTTCTTGCACTTCACCATTTTCAATACTTTTATAATATGTGTGGATATGAATATCCTGATGGTAAAAAAAAATAGATAACAAAAAAGTTAGTATAAAAAAAAACCAAAAAGGCGTGCAGGACCTAACCTGATACTTTGCAACACAAGATGTCAGAATTCCGAGAATGAGATACAGGACTAAATTGAATGGAGTTGAAATACGCTACACAGTTTTAGGTATCCCGTCACAAGTCAGCATCTAATTCTGCATATGAAATATTGCTGACACTTAAAAGGCTCTTCAAAATGGGGTTTTACAGCAGTTACAATAATAAAAGGAAAATCAGAAATATGACAGTTATTATCCATCATGTTTAATGAGAAAGAAATACACCTTTTGTTTACTGTGATGGACACTTAACAGTTCTAATATAAACAGCAGTAATTCAGGAATCTCTGGCTTAAGAGTGAAGACGTATCAAGAGTAGAACATCACCATTTTTGGGCCAAATAAATATTTAAAACTCTATTCTTAGTACAACTGTAAATCCAAGAGCACAGCAAGTTGATTTTACTAATGACGATGCAAGCTAACCATTTGAAATAACAAAACGATAGATCACACAAGTGACTTGGAAAATGGAACTGTAAAATATTGCAGGATTATACGACACATCTGGAATAGCATGATGTTAATGCAAGATGTTGGTGCAATATAAAAGCAACAATAGTTCTTCCACATTCAAATGCCTTTGAGTAAGACTTTTAAAAGTAGATTTTAATTATGTTTGAATGGTGACATTTGATCTGACGGGCCTAATCTAGTATATAACTTTGAATGTGTGTGTGTGTGTTGGCTGGGTATGCAAATCCACACTGTTTAACCTATCTTTACCAAATTTTGCACAGATTCTCTCTTTGTACAGGAGAAGACCATAGCCTATGCTTTGTTCAATGTCCCCAAACCAGACAGTGCCAGCTACCCCTGCTAGTGAGTTTGCTGAGCACACTGCTCAAGGTTAAGTGGACATCTAAGATAGATCAGATATCTCAGCTTAAGATTGATGTAGGACTCTACTACCTCACAAAAGCAACATTTTGATGTCTTTGAAACTTTTCATCCTCGATTTAGTGGTTCTCTAAACACCTCTTTTAGATTTTCCACTACTGAACCTAAACTGTTGAATCTTGTGCCTTTTAAATTAAATTTTTTCCTATTGCATCTATCTCTGCCACATGATAACCCAATTCCAGCTATTCAGCCTGCTGTTCTGCTTGCTTCTGCCATCACTCCTTGCTATTTGTCCACTCTTTCCTGAGAAGTCGACAGATCAGCACCTGAATCCTACTTGAGCTGGTGTCTGAAAAGCTGTTGAAACTGATGCCTAATGTTTCAGGACCTCAGACATCCAGCTTCGCTTGGACCCCATTATTCAGCAGTCTGACATCCTATGCTAAAACCACTCATTTCCTCTTTGCATCCTTTTTTCATCTTTCCTGCACCTCTTTCCTCGGAAGGTTTCATGTTAGGCAACATTTGAAGCTGGCTATATAGTTGCAGCTAATTGTATAGCACACTAATAACTGGGGGAAGTTTGTAAATGTTAAAAGGCTGTTAACTTTACCACATTATGTAACTGGACAGGAGTGCTTTAACATTTCACTGCACGTGGGATTTGTCTGATTCAGTGCATGTAATCCAGGATTTACTGCAGGAAAGCATCTCAGTTATCTGCTTATTGCAATGTATTAGAACCCATATGTGGGATTTTTTGTGTTTTCTTTCACTATTATAAAGATCATAATTTTACATCATTATTACATTAAGTTTTTTTGGTCATGATAAGCAATCCTAGTTTTTGCCCAGTGATTATTCAGCGATTAATCGTGTCTTGTGCCCTCCATGTATAAGTCGCTTAGCAATCACCAGGCAGAAACTACAATTGCTCATCTCGGCCAAAAACACAAAACTGATGGAAATAAACACTTCAAGCTCCCCCCTATACATCAACGGCAATCGCGTGGACAGCATTCAAGAGTTCATTTATCTTGGCAGCCTGCTTACCTGGGAAAACAATACTACAACCGAGAGGTATCCTCTACCATGAGCAGATTGAGGAAACTTTGGAACATCAAGCAGTTCTCCATATACATCCATCCATTGTCCAACCCGCTGAATCCGAACACAGGGTCACGGGGGTCTGCTGGAGCCAATCCCAGCCAACACAGGGCACAAGGCAGGAAACAATCCTGGGCAGGGTGCCAACCCACCGCAGGACACACACAAACACACCCACACACCAAGCACACACTAGGGCCAATTTAGAATCCCCAATCCACCTAACCTGCATGTCTTTGGACTGTGGGAGGAAACCGGAGCGCCCGGAGGAAACCCACGCAGACACGGGGAGAACATGCAAACTCCACGCAGGGAGGACCCGGGAAGCGAACCCAGGTCCCCAGGTCTCCCAACTGCGAGGCAGCAGCGCTACCCACTGCGCCACCGTGCCGCCCTCTCCATATACACCAAGATGAAAATATATAACAGTGTTATCATCCCAGTTCTTCTATTTGGAACTGAGGCACAACACGCTAAACAGGACAGCTTTGATTCAGGCTTCCTACAATCATGCACATACGATGTCAAGAAATGACCACTACAGATGTGGTCCGGACAAGAACTGCCCAGTTGCCCATTAGTCTCAATCTACAGAAAAGACACCTAGCTTGGTTCGGCCATCTACAGAAGATTACCCAAACAAGTCATGCAATGAGTCCTTCCTGGAAAAAGCCAACCAGGCAGACAAAGGATGACCTGGGCACTTATTGGGTATGAATTGGACAGAAGAACAATCACTGGCACTTGACAAATCTGTTTGGCGTCATCATATTTGTGTTTTATGTACTAATGTGGAAAGAAAGTCAGAAGAAGAAGAAAGAATTATATGAGGTTATTTCATTATGTTTATTTTTATTAGTACCATTTTGTTTTTGTTTATTGATGCCACCAGTTTCACATTATTTTGATGGCTGTAAAACTTTCTGAAAACATGTTTTACTTTGTCATTATAGGTTATGAGTGCATATTAATAGGAAAAATAGCACATTTATCCATTTAAAATTAAATCTACAATGCAATACAGTGTGCAGAAAGTGGTAACTGCCTGCTGCACCAGATAAGAGTGAATGTGGCGGTGTGCGATGAATCGTGGGGGTGAATGGTGCGTTCTTGGTAATGACTCACTCACTCACTAGCGCTTCTCCTCCACTACACCAACACAAATCAGCCACTCAGCTATTCTGTTGACAGCTCCTGCTTAGCTCTGTCTATGTGTACGCCTTACTTCAGCCCTTTACCTTCTGTATTGTTTTATTTTTACTTGTTTTTCATTTATTTCTTTATTTTTTGAGGTCTGCGTCAATAAAAGAAACTAATTTCAAAAAGTTTAAATAAAAACTGGAACATTAAAGATAGGTTCTGATTAATTTTGACATTCAGACTGAGTGCAGTCCTGTCAAATCTGGATTAATGGAATTCTACTGCAGTTGTAAGTGATAACTAGTGTATATACTCTGTGTAGGAAGTAAACCTGTATGCATATATAAAATGAGTGGTAATGTATGGTATGTTCAAAATTTAAAGCATAAGACAATATTGTAAACAATAATAAAAAAAAAAGCCAAAATGCAACCAAATAAATATTTACTTGCATAAGTCACAACATACAACCTTCACGACTAATGAGAGGATGTTATGGCAGAAAACTTTTGAAAGTGTAACTGCATTGGCTTAAATATTCATGGAAAACAACAGCTGTAGTCACAAAGCTCATTTAGTTGGAAATGCCAGCCAGGAAGCACAGTGGAGGAGAAATGATGATGATTTGTGGTTACATTACAGCCATATGATATGCATGGCACAAACTCATTAACTCCACCACAAACTCATCTATACGGCCTTTTATTCTTGAGAAAATGTGAGGTCATTTGTCTGAAAGTTAATTTTTGCAGAAATTAGAATATGTTGTTTCATTCCAGTTTCACATCCATTTTCCAATTCCTCTTATCCAGAGCAGGGCTGTGGAAAAGCTGGAGCCTATTCACAGTTTATATGCAGCTCTATACTTTTCCATGAACCTTTAAAATTTGCAAGCAGCTAGTATATACAAATATACAAATAACTGTGTGAACAGCATGCAAAATACCCCCATGATAATTGGGGTGGCCTTGTTAGCGCTCCAGTGTTGGTGGTACTTTGGTACTGTGGAATACACAAACTGGAGAATGCTATCACTTGGGATATGGCAATCTTAAGTAGACAAATCACATCACTCTGCAAACAAAAGTCACACAACCTTTTACTTCTGATTACCATCACACAAAACAGACATTTTTAAAGATACATCATGCCATTGGAGGCAGTAGTCCTGCACTAAACTTTTCTTTAATACGTTTGGATCTGAAAGGAATGGCAGTGTAACTGACAAATAAATTAGTGATATAATTGTACATGTTATTTATAAATATGGACCGTTTATTTTTTTTTGAGGCCTGGCTGATGCACAGAGACAAACCTTTATATAAGATTGACAAAGTAAATGTTTCAAGTTTTTTCCTCCCATCTTAAATATGGCAACAAAAATGAAAATATGTAAAACCATGACAGAAAAAAAATAAAAACTGATCCTCTTTGGCCTATGTGATCACTCGTCAGATTGAAGGTTGAAATTATGGAATATAAAAATTTGATATAAAACTTCCTTTACATTTTTAAATTTTAAATCCATATTGATTCTTACCTTGAAGTTATGTCACTTTAGATGACTTTTCCAGTGAGTCATAGTCTTCATTTATAAAGTGTTAGCCAGGCAGAAGCAGTCCGCAGCACTCTCCCATGAAGTCTATCATCTAATGTGACATATCAAATGACTGAGACCAACAAGTCTGTGACTGGCTATGATAAAATCAATCAGGTCTGAGTTTCTCTTTGATTGGAGCACTGGACTGCTTATGTGTAAGACAATCAATGAGAGTTCAATGCATAGAATGTAGTGAAGGAATAAGGAACACGCATATTTTGAACATCACAATAAGAAGATAAGCTCTTCTGTCTGATGTCTCATGTTACACGTATTAAAACACAATGGAACAAAATAAATAAAGGACAGTGATTGCTGTTGAACTCTCTGCAGTTCATAGTCCTTATTACAGCACCACCTCTGTCATGCAGCACAGTACTCAGAGAAAGAATTGAGTACAAAAGACATGGAATATTGGCGATTTTCAGTTATGTTATTTGAGATGGTGCAGCAATGAGATGAGCAACTGTGATCAGCAACAGCAAATCTGACATCTCCAACAAGAAAAAGTCATGCAATGTGACATCAGCTTTACATGATCTGATATATCTGAAGGTGGTACTTTTGACATATAAAAACAAACTGCCTTCTGCATTTTGCAAAATTCATTAAAAAGTTTTTTTTTTATAATTTTGATTCAAATTTACAATTTTCTTCAGGCAAAAGATGCTACCAAGTTTACCAAGGGATAAGCTGAGCTGCTGTCTTTTGTTCGTAAACTTAGCTCAAGTGAGCTTAGTTTGGCCTGGTTCCTCCTGTGCTGCTCTGCACATCCGTGAGCAATGTATTGCCAATATGTAATATTAGCTGATGCCTCTTTTGTCTCCTTCTCATTTGATGCCATTATATTGTAAATGTTCTTCATTGACTTCCTAATCTACCTTTTCCAACACGTGGAATATATCTCATTGTGGTTTGATAGGCATAAATATTTTCTGCATTCTGTCACTGCAATGTGTCTTAAAGGCTTGGTCACCTGGCTTCTTCTAGAAGTCCTTTATTTACAATGTGGTCAAAATAGATGACACAGATTTTTTTTGCAGGCAACATTTCTATAAAACATTTAATTTCTGTGATATTCAAGTCATGATTTTCCATATTTCATTGGCATAAATGGCGATAGGTATTACTGTAGTATTATACAGGCAAATTGTAGTGTTGACGTTAACAGTTGTTGATGACTCTATTGAGTGTAGTCACCAAAATACTTTGCCTATTCTGCTATCGCCCTCTTTGTCTATGTCATTTCTCTTGGTTAGTACACCCCCAATGTAGGCGAATCAATCTATATCATCTACCAAAGGGGATTTAACTTATTGTTCGTTAACTGCTGATCTGCATGGATTTAGTCTTCTAAGCGCCTGCAGTTCATCACTCATTTTCGCAAGTAGGGCAATGCCATTTGCAAGGTCTAGCTCTGTCAGTTACTTGTTCATTCCACCAAGTTTTTGCCCAATTCCTGCCCTCTGGATTATGAAGTCAATCAACTAAAGGAACTGGGGAAGTAACAAAATACAAGCCTGACATACATCAGTGGCAATCGTGATGTAGTCAGCTGGAGTTTTAGTAGATATTTTGGAGGTTTCATTTTTCATTGGGAAAGCCATAAAACTTGGCAGTGTTACACTGTATTTCCCTGTGTAGACTGTCAAATACTTTTTTAAAGTCAAGTAAAGTAATTGTATCAGGTTCTGTTACTCAATGCACAGTTCAAAGATGTTGTGTGGCGTGAGTATCTATTCATTGCATGACTGCCAACTTTGAAGCCCCACTTATGCGTCTCACATTGTTGCATCACAATGGTGTCACCTAATTGTCTCTGTAATACCTCTATCTTTTCCTTGCTTGGAACATCTTGATGTGTGATACTGTGCTATTGATTGTGATCAATCAATGATTTTTTTACCCCTTACATTATGCAGTTTGTTTTATCATGGAAGTGTCTTGGGATGACCCTATCCTAAAACATTGAATCTTTTATTCCCACACCCAGGTTCTTTGTAATACTGATCCACACATATGTCATCCACACCCACTCTTGTTCTCTTATCCTCACAATCTCTACTCTGGAAGGAGACAAAGCCTGGCAGCCACAATGGATTATGGACTGACTTCACCCAGAAATGACTGCTACCATGCTTCACTTCTCCTATTGGAGGATGTCTCCTCTTTTCTCTCTACCCCAGGCAATAAACTTTTATTCAGTCATTATAGTATTCAATTTTCTTAAATATTCTCAATGTGCCAAATAGTAAAAGCAAAATTAAAGTAAAAGGTTGTGGCCAAATCATTTACACAAACTGACTGTTTTAGGAGCTTTCCCTGTCCAAAACACCCAATGTGTGTGGCGTTCTGTCTCTTAAGGTTACATTGCTCCATCTGTCAGCATGGTTGTTGTTGTTTCGCTTCCTTCATGGTTCTCTCTCTCAGCAATACGTTCATTTTAACCTACTGGTTTTTAAAGCTTTTCAGGGCCAAAGAGAACACCTCTAGCTTCTCTCTGTCCAAAGTCATTTCGACAGACCATATCATCACTATCAGACTGATCACGCTGCATCTTCCTTCTGTGGGGCTCATTCAGCTAAAGAGAAAACACACTTTCAAACAGAATTAAAATGTGAAAGAAGCATACTCTCAAAGATCTAAGGTTTACCAGTGCAGGATCAGTGGCAGACGGTAGGGCTTAAGGCACTTAACTTTATGTTTGGAGGCTCTAAATTCAGATGACTTATGTGCTGTTCTGCTCTCTCTCTGCTCTGCTCCAACCACTGCTCCTTTCTCTATTCAGCTGAATGCCCCTGAGAAAAATGAAATGCCTTTGAGTTCTTTTAATCTCAAGGGTGAATGCTGGAGTAAGGCAGACACCTAGGAAGTGGTCAAGTTTGCTATATGTTTGAATAAAAGCTTCAATACAGAATAAACCTAAATGTTGCACCATCCAGTACCAGAATAAAGTTTTCTTTGCCCAGTTCTCTCCTATCTGCATTTTTGTGCTAATCAGAAGTACAAATGTGACAACATGTTCAAGAGCCTGCGTAAAGATACTTAGAGAGTTTCGCTTTTAAGCATGTAGAATGTCCAGAAAATGATCATTTTACCATTTAAGGTTCTGAGATTTAATTTTGACGAGACTGCACATTTGTGCTGTGATAAGTTTCATTTTTGCTAGTGTAGCCTCCTATCTGCTGCTTCTACTAACACTTTCTCTTTCTGTTGTTAGACAAGCTCATTTTTACAGAGATCAGAAATTCAAGTAAAATAAAGTTTTAAGATGCACATATCATCCAGAAAATGCTTTGAACAAACAACTTAATAATAATAATAATAATAATAGTAATACTTTACATTTATATAGCACTTTTCTCACTACAAAAAGTACTTTACATAATGAGTGGGAAGCCACTTCAATCACCACTAATGTGCAGAATATACCTGAATAATGCGATGCCAGCCATTTTGCACCAGTACGCTCACCGCACATTAGCTGTTAGGTGGTGATGGGGTGAGAGACATAGCCAGTTACAGACGGGAGATGATTAGCGGGCTAGAATGACTAGGCAATGGATGGCAATTTAGTCTGGACATTGGGATAAATCCTCCTCTTTATGAAGGATGCCCAGGGATCTTTAATGACCACAGAGAGTCAGGACCTCAGTTTTACTTCTCATCTGAAGGACAGCATCATTTTTACAGCACAGTGTACTCATCACATTGGGATCTACATTCAGACCACAGAGTAAGTGCCCTCTGCTGGCCTCACCAACACCTCTTTCAGCAGCAACCCAAGTTTTTCCTGGTTGGTCTCCCATCCAAATACTTTGGTCAGCTCTGTGCAAATCCGAGCTGAGTTAATATGTCTACACAGACTCCTTCAGACAAAAAGATGTCTAAAGGGTCACTCATTTTAGGTTTGTAACCCCAAACTGAACTCTGGCTCGATAGATAAAATAAGTCACCTATAAGAAGGCACTTGATTTGTAACCAAAAGTAAACTTATTCCAGTCACTAGAGGTTACATCTTCCTTCAAAACTAGGTGCAGTCATCTCTTTTGGGGTAGCTGAACACTGATCATCTATTCTTTTTGTGAGCTCAAAGCTGACAATCTGATCTCTTTGGAGCAAGTAGCCACCCATTGCCTGGGGAGCAAAAAAGCCCACAGAGTTTCTTTGGCCTGGAAGAGACTCCCTGAAGTAGCTCTAAGATCCACTCTTCCAAGGCAAGCTGTGATTGAGCCCAGTCTGAGAAGACAGAAAAGCAGCATTACTTCAAGAAGGGAACTGCACTGTCTGCATTCATCTGCCAGAAACATTAACATTTTCCCTATTAACTTACATGAGTACACCGCAAAGAACCAAACAGGAAGCTGAGGTAAGCAACACCACACCATACCACAAACAAAGGACTGTATAGCAATGACATCTTTGAAAGCTTGGAATTATGAAACTGTTTATCTGTGCCAAGATAAATTAGAACTCTAAATAATTAGTTGACAGCCAGCCTCTTCTGTGTTATATGTTTATTTGTCTCATCTGTCTTGCATCCTGTCCTCTATGTCGATATATATGCAGTTATCATATTTGTATAATTAACAATAAACTGTGTTATTCTTTTTCTTAAAACAAGTGTGCTTCAGTTACATTGATGCAAGTCTAACATCCCAAACACCCTCCTGCAGAGAAAGGTACGGAAAGGAAAGTGGGAGCCTTAGCAAATTATTAAATGAATTACTGGCATTTCCAAAGACAAAACTTAAAATGAATTACCTGATTGATTCGATTATTCTCACATCTGTTCATTTCCCTACAAGTATCAGCTCCTCTGTAAGTTCTGACACAGGCAACAGTGAACTCCTGCATTTACTAATCCTGGGGGAGTCGATTATGTTATGTGTGTATTCATCTGGCAACCACCACGTCTTCTTGTGAATGCCTACATGCATTCACGCAGTAGGTGTTGCCAACATCTAGACTGTCATTGTCAAAGTCATTGTTGGTCTCTCATGCTGTTCCATGCAGGCCAGTTGGATGTTCTACGTGTTACACATTGTTAGTGTCCAGAAGGCAGAAAAATTAAAGTTTGGGGATTTATTAGCAAAATGATCATGCTCCACTGCAGCTTGTATTCAATTCTAGTCATATGTAATTTATACAGCCAGCTGGACTTTTTAGAGCACATGAGTGATATGGAATTCCAACTTACTAGAAGTGTGGAGAAAGAAATGTGGAAAAAATGACAAGCCGTAAAGCAAAACCAATGAATCATCCATGTTGTTGATGATGAGGGGGCAGAACCTGATTTAATCCAAACAGAGGTACAGAACCAAATTATTCGGATGACTAACATGTGAACGCCATAGCAATTTTCAGTATTAATTTACACAACACACTATACATCACTACTTTGCAAATCATATTTATTCAAGAACATTTGAATTTATGATGTCATTCCAGTTTGAATTCAACACGTGTGTTACAGGTTCTCTCAGTATGTTCCTCTCACATCTCAGTGTCATGTAGTTTAGGCTTTTCAGAACTCTTAATTAGACTTGTTTGAATGTATGTGCACTATAGTAGACTGGTTCCCTGTCCATTGACTCCAACTTTGAGCCTAATGCATCCACCATAGCCTCTGCTGTCCCAACTTGACTATGTGCTGAATTACACAGGTTCCTAAATGGATAGATGGATGTTTATAATGAAGGGGGACGCTACGTAGTGCTGCAGCTACATTGCTCTAAGGAGCTGGGCTCAAGTCCTGTACTGGTCACTGTGGAACTTGCTCTTTCTCCTTCCATTTCCAAGTTGGTTTCCTTGAGAACATGTCTTTATTAATGTGTTTGATTAATCAATAGCTCAGCTTCCTCTTTGTGATGTGTGATGGATTAACATCCCATCCAGAGTTGTTTTCAGGTTCATGATTACTCTTTGCTCCATGGACCACAAGGCTAACCATGAACCATGGAAGCTAGAAAGTATAAGTACCCTTTATTTTGAAAGCTTGCCTTTTTAACATAAGAGCTGCTAACGCTGCTATGATCCATAATTACTCCCTACTTTTTTGTTTTGTTTTTGTTTTTTTTTCTTTTTTCACACCAAGTGTTTGGAAAGGAGAATCACGGTGCAGCCTCTTCAACCTCAGCATCATAGGTGACAGGAACTGTACATACAGCTGTGGCACAGACTGCCTGAAAGTCTCTAAATACCCCTGTCTGCGGGTCTATGTGAATCTGAGCTCTTCTGGGAAAATAATGCGACTGTCACACATGGAGATGCCAGACGTAAATACAGAGGTAAGCAAACATGAAATGGTGTATGAAGAAAAATTAATACAATGTGAAATGTTTTAATAGGACATTGAAGAAGTGGGAAATTCACTGTAAATAATAATTTGCAAATGCTGTAGAATTTTACAAATTGCACTTCTTACTCCTCATATTTGTTCTATGACTTATTTTGCTGTATTGTGCATATTGTGTGCATATTCTAAACTTTAATAATGTATTTAAATATTATATACAGTTGATGAACAGTCAGATTGGATGGCATTTGTGGTGGTCAGTTGGTGAGTGGCCTGAGCATGCAACAGTTTAGTTTTCAATGCAGCTTCTTAGTCATTAAGCCAAAAGAGAAAATTGAATGAATAAATTAATGAATGATAGTCAAGTTGGGAAGAATGTCATTGAGAATTTTCTTTGCATTCGCCAGAGGGTGGCAGCTTTCCATGAGTGTGATGCCACTTTCAGAGCTGGTATTTAATGAAGTTACCAGCATTTAGCAACCACTTAGTAGGACTGCTGAGTGTTCCTGAACAAAATGACTAACATCACTGCATATCAGCACAGCATTGTTTTAAATGATGCTGAACTTAGCTCTGTCTTGTTTGAGAGAGCTGAAGCATTAAATGACCAGCTGGTGGGCTTGTGTAAGATTACTATAAATATTGATATAATTACAGTATAGCAGAACCACTTCTGTAATGAGAATGCCTTCTACAAGCTATTGTTGCCTAAAAGCATAACCTATTTCTACAACAAAGATTCAGTATTGTGAGGTTTGATGTAAATAAACACTTTGAAGCAGCAAATGATTACTATCAGAATATATAGCCAATGTCAAATCAAAAAGAAGTCCTATTATCCGCATGTGTGTCCCCAATGTACTTATATCCTTTTCACACCTGTTTCTGTGCCAAGCTGAAAATTAAGAAGGTTCATTATTAAATGCAATGGCTTTGTAAGCAGAACAAACATGAAACACATTATACTGATTAATTCGAGCAAAATGACAGAGGATGCCAGCAGCTGACAAGGCTGACAGTGATGAAGGCCATGATTAAGTCTGCAGCTGCTAATACCCTGTAAGGGACTTTCAGGGTGCAGCATAGAAAATCACACACTCTGGTAATCGTTGTAAAGGAAATGCAGCAAAGCGCCTTGCACTGCACTCATTCTTTTCCCTTTCTTTTTATCTACAAGATAAATAGAAATATACTGCAACAGTGAGTGAAAATGAATAAGCATTTGCCCTTGTCTGACTTTGGGTAATAATGCATGTTCTCCCATAGTGAATCTTGTTAGACCTTGTTGTAGGCTGTGACTCTCTACTATAAACTGTTACCAAGTTTGATGATGCTTTCATTTGTTTGGTACGCAGACTTCAATAGTGAAAAAAGTTATTGCCCTTTTTATAAATACATTATTAAGCTGATTCACTGATTGATTAATTGATTCATTTATTTTTCAAACCTTCTACGATGGAGCATTCGACCAGAAGAAAATATGAAGCTGGTTTTAATTTAAAAGTCATTGAAGTGGCGAAAGAAATTGGTAACTACGCTGCTGCAACAAAATTCGATGTGTCTGAAAAACTGGTGTGAGATTGGAGGAGGCAGGAAGATGTAAAAATAAAAAAATTATGTGCCGCATTTTTGAACAGGCATATAAATCGGTCAGATTTTATGATAGAGACCTGACTTATACGTGAGTATATACGGTATATTTAATAGCATATTTGACAGTATGTATCAATTTTTTACGGTTATGAGTATATGTCTAAGAGAATGCCAAGAAGGTACTGTAAGCAGGTGACAACACCTCATTCCAAAGGATTGGGAAATGAAGGCACAGCAAAAGGGGCAATGAAAATCGCTGAAGGAAATGGGAAGATGACAAAACGAGAGAAGATGAGGGAGAACCAAGAATAGAAAAGTTCAATGTGATAATCAAAATTAAAGTAGTTGTTCTAATAGGAGTAGCAGAAGTAGTTATAGTGGTAGTTGTGTTAGAAGTTGTGTTGACATGTGTGCAGAGTACAGTGAAATTTGACACATGCAAAGTCCTCACTCACTAGTGAAATTTCTCACTAGCTAAGTGCAAGTGAACTTTCCACAGTATCCGAAAAAGTGAATCCTGAGAGGAGCATGTTGCCATTTTATAATGGGGGAGAGTAATGACATAATATGTCATCGATCACATGACTAGCAAGAGACATAGTGACCATAAACAATACAAAGACACATAATATGGCAGCACCCATGACAATAAAACAAATTACAAAAACGGCAATGCGAAAACATAATAATAAAGCATTAATAATTAATAGCTAAATACAAAATGAAAGAAAAATTGCAAAACGTGTACAGAATTTGGATTTATAAAAACCTCAAAAAAGTGTAGGGAAACAGGCAGTAAAAAAACAACAACAACAATTATTTCTATAGCACATTTTCATACAAATGATGTAGCTCAAAATGCTTTGTGAATTTCCCCTTGGGATTAATAAAGTATCTATCTATCTATCTATCTTTACAGGATGAAGAAAGAGAAAAAAGACTAAATATATTAAGAAATAAAATTAGGCAATATTAATTAACATAGAATAAAAGTAAGGTCCGATGGCCAGGGAGGACAGAAAAAAATAAAGAAAAAACTCCAGACAGCTGGAGAAAGAAAAATAAAATCTGCAGGGGTTCCAGGCCACAAGACCACTCAGCCCCCTCTAGGCATTCTACCTAACATAAATGACCTCAATCAGTCATCATTGTATTCAGGGTTCTCATGGAAGAACTTGATGATGACGGTCATGGGGACTTCTGGCCTTTAATCCGTCAATGTTGGGACATCACGGTACTTTGATCAGGTGGTGGTGGCACAGATTGCAACCACAGAAAACCAGAAAAAGAACAGAAGAGAAAGTAGGAATTAGTACAGATTTTGGAGCCACCGGGAATGATAATGATAATTAAATACATATACAGAGTATCAGGATTAAGATAAAATGAAGCTATGAGAAAGCCATGTTAAAATAATGAGTTTTTAGCAGTTTTTTAAAGTGCTCCACTGTATTAGCCTGGCAAATTTCTATCAATAAGCTATTCCAAATTTTAGGTGCATAACAACAGAAGGCTGCCTCACCACTTCTTTTAAGTTTAGCTCTTGGAATTATAAGTAGACACTCATTTGAAGATCTAAGGTTATGATTTGGAGTGTAAGGTGAAAGGCATTCCGAAAATATAAGATGGAGCGAGAAAAAAAACACCAAAAAACATTTTAATTGTTAAATTTAATGAATTAAATGAGTGAACAAAACAAAATAAATCAAAAACCTGACAAGAACCTAAGAAAAACCTAAACATCAAAATACAAAATTCCAAAAATTCCAACACAAGAATCAAAATTAAAACTTCAAGAACAAAAAAAATGCAAAAAACCTGCAGGAATAAAAAAAAAAAACTGACAAAGAGACCCAAAAATTAGCAAAGCCATATTCTTCATTCCTGCTTATTATCTCACATCTTTAATAGACACCCCTTGTTGAAGCTTGTGAGAACTTGCTCTAGTCCGGATTGCGTACATCAAACATACAGGCTTGGAACCTCTGAAACTATAAAGTGTGTGAATATATGTATCTGTGTATAGTGGATCCAGAAAGGAATCGGACCCCTGCACATTTTTCAGATATTTTTATGTTGCAGCTTTGTGCT
Source organism: Erpetoichthys calabaricus (assembly GCF_900747795.2). Classification (NCBI taxonomy): domain Eukaryota; kingdom Metazoa; phylum Chordata; class Cladistia; order Polypteriformes; family Polypteridae; genus Erpetoichthys; species Erpetoichthys calabaricus. The sequence goes on along the minus strand of NC_041395.2, from coordinate 140,863,153 downwards.
AAAATCATTCAAATTCAATTTTCCCCATATCAAGCAACAACACTCAATGCCCCAGAATGACAAACCAAAAATAAGATTTTAGACATTTTTGCAAATTTACTAAAAATTAAAAAGTAAAATAATACATTGATACAAGTATTCAAACTCTTTGCTGTGACACTTGAAATGTATCTCAGGTGCATCTCATTCTACTGATCTTCATTGAGATGTTTCTGCACTTTGTTTTGTGGTCAGTACAATTGATTGGACATGATTAGGAAAGGCACACACCTGTGCCACAAGGTCAAAGGAATTGCCTACTGAGCTCAGAGACAGGACTGTGTCGAGGCTACCAAAACATTCCTGCAGCATTGAAGGTTTCCAAGAGCACAGTGTCCTCCATAATCCATAAACAGAAGAGGACTGAAAGAACCATAACTCTCTGTTGCAATCATGAAGAAGGGCAATGGTGAGAGAGGTGACAAGTACTCAATGATCCCTCTGGCTAAGCTCCAGAGAACTTGCATGACTATATGAGAAATTTCCAGAAGGACAACCATCACTGCAAAACTCCATCATTCTAAGATTTATAACCAGACAAGCCTCTCCTCAGTAAAGGACACATAAATGCCTGCTTAAAGTTTGCAAAATGGCACCTAAAGCACTGTGCAAAAATAAGATTCTCTGGTCTGATGAAACCAAGATTAGCATAATGTCTGTTGAAAGCCAGGCACCGCCCATCACCTTGGCAATACCATTCCAACAGTGAAGCATAGTGGTGGCAGTTGCAGTTGTTTTTCAGTGTCAGGGAGTGGGAGACTAGACAGGGTTGAGGGAAAGCTAAGCAGTGGCAAGTACAAAGATATCCTTACAGAAAACCTGCTTGAAAAAGCTCTGGAAATCAGACTGAGCAGAATGCTCACTTTCCAATAGGACAATGACCCTAAGCACAAAGCAAAGACAACATAGAGGTGGCTTAGGGTCAACTCTGGGAATGTCCTTGAGTCATCCAACCAGAGCATGGACTTGAATCAAATCAAACAACTCTGGAAAAATCTGACAATAGCTGTTCTCCAATTGTCTCCATCCAACATGACAGAGCTTGAGAAAATCTGCTGAGAAGAATGTCAGAAAGTCCCCAAATGCAGGTGTGTGAAGATGGTTTCATCAAATCCATGAAGACTCCAGGCTGTAATCACTGCCATATGTGCTTCAACAAAGTACTGAGTTAAAGGGTCTGAATACTTGTATCAATAAGGCATTTCAGGTTTTTTTTGTTTGTTTTTTATGTTTTTATTTTTTTAATGAGTTTGCAAAAATTCTAAAACCCCTGCATTTGCTTTGTCATTCTGGGAAACTGAGTGTTTCATGATTTGGAGAAAATAAATTTTATATGATTTTAGCACAAAGCTGCACATAACAAATGATGAAAAAGAAAGGGGTCTGGATACTTTCTGAAGTATATCTCCAGATAACCGTTCTGCCTCCCAAAGGTAAAGATCGATATTTTTTTGAAGGAAAGATTGGTAAATGAAACATAGTCAAAAAGCCAGGTGAAGTTGAACACGAAAAACATCAATAAACTGTTATGTCTAACCCCAAACACTAAACTAAAATTCTTTATCAGAAAAAAAACAGGTAATTGTTAACCAGAAAAACAAGTAAAGTAAAACCACACTGATTGGTTTTTGAAATTAAATCTGCAATTTCAGACAACTAGAAAGCGTACCAATGTTGACCTTTATGCTTCCAAGCAATGTCCACACCCCTCACACTTCATGTTGACCTTGCCTAACAATGGTATGGGAATGGTCAACAAAAATTCCACAAAATGGCGGGCACCCAAAGGAAAACAAAATGGCATCATAGGAGGAATGCAAAAAAATTTTTCACATTTGTAAATTAATTCTAAAACTAATGTCGTCATAATTCCTACACTTAGAACTTTTAATAAAAGCCAAAGGAAAACTCATAAAATTAAATAAAGAAGCTAATCATAGCAATAACAATTTGCTTACTACAGAAACCAGAACTGTAGAAGACATACTGCAGTTTGTTATGTTTGGTGACTCTTTTTTTTGGCAAACCTGGTTCCAATATAAAGGGCATTAATTCAGAAATTCAAATTTCAGCACCATCTAGCACAATTTAACATTACATTAGAACATTAGAACAATCTTGACAAGAGCAGACCATTCATCAATTCTTCTAAAAAAAACATCAAGTTGAGTTTTGAAGGTCCCTAAAGTCTTACTGTCTACCACACTACTTGGTAGCCTATTCCAAGTGTCTGTGGTTCTCTGTGTGAAGAAAAACGTCTAATGCTTTTGTGAAATTTACCCATAACAGGTTTCCAACTTTGTCCCTGTGTTTTTTATGAACTCATTTTAAAATAGCAGTCTCAATTTACTGTTATAATTCCCTTCATAATTTTAAACACTTCAATCATGTCACCTCTTAATCTCCTTTAGCTGAAAAGGCTCAGCTCTTAAAATCTTTCTTCATAATACATCCCCTGTGGCCCTGGAATCAGCCGAGTTGCTCTTCACTGGACCTTTTCTAGTGCTGCTATGTCCTTTTTATAGCCTGGTGACTGCACACAGTACTCCAGATGAGGCCTCACCAGTGCATTATAAAGCTTGAGCATAACCTCCTTGGACTTGTACTCCTCACATCGTGCTATATAACCTAACATTCTGTTAGCCTTCTTAATGGCTTCTGAACATTGTCAATAAGTTGAAGTGATGAGTCCAGTACGAATCCTAAATCCTTCTCATAAGGCGTTCTATTTTCAGACCTCCCATTGTGTATTCAAACCTAAAATTTTCATTCCCTACATTTAAAACTTACTTTTACTTGCATTAATTCTCATCTGCCACAAATCTGCTCAAGCCTGTATGCTCTCCAAGTCCCTCTGTAATGATTTAATGAATTCCAGATTATCTGCCAATCCACCTATCTTGGTATCATTTGCAATCTTAACTAACTAGTTATTTATATTCCTATCCAAAAATAGCAGCCGACTTGTGGGACCCCCATCCTTAAGATCACCCAATTCTGATGAGGTTCCTCACACCATCACCATCGGCTTCCTATGTCTGAGCCAATTTTGCACCCATCTACAAACATCACCCTGAACTCCCACTTCGTTTAGTTTGATGCCCATCCTCTCATGTGGCACCTTTTCAAATGCTTTCTGAAGGTCCAGATAAGTAATATCATAAGTTCCACTTTGGTCATATTGTTTTGTTGCTTCATTTTGGTAAAACATATCAATGCTGACTGTTCAGAAACACCCCTGTTTTTGCCATGAGTTGCATGTTAAATTTACTGGCCAATAGTTGCTGGGATCTGCCCAGTCACCCTTTTTATATAACAGGATAATATTTACCATTTTCTAGTACTTTGGAATTTCCCCAAGTGTGCAGTGACTTTCTAAAAATATGCATCAAGGTTTTATATATGTACTCATTAATCTATGGAGCCCCTTAAGGGACACTCATGAGAGGAGAAAAAAATTTTGTTGATGTGAACAAAAAAAATTTTGATGACAAGATATTTTTTTTGTGAGAAATATTTTTTAATAAGAGGAAAAACAATTTTGATGGGAGAAAGAAAAATTTGACGAGAGGAATTTTTTTTTGTTTTTGGACAGGAGAATTTTTTTTTTTGTTTTGTTTTTTTATGAGAATTTTTTTTCCTCAAAGTACTTTTCAAAGTATTTCCAGCCTAGTGTCAGGGGGCAGGAAGCTGGAAGATATTATGAGAGGATGTGCAAGCAATCCAAATAACAAGTTGATGAAACACGGCATATGAACACACTCATAGCAGTAAAATAAAGAATATTTATTTACCTAACACCTTTTCCAAATACCTCTCTCCAACAATCAGCCACAATAATACAATAAATGAACAATAAAGCACAATTCTTCTTCCTCTCCTCTGCCTAGTGTTGCCCGCTGCCTCCCGAATCTGACTCATTCATGTTTGGCAGTGTGCTCCTTTTAAAGCCAGTCCCGGGGAATGCTTCTGTGCCCTTCTGGTTTCCTCAAATGCAGCACTTCCAGGCCAGAGACAAAAGTAGGGTGGCCCTCCCCCCGACAGCACCCTCTATCGACCCCAAGGGACAGGGCTGCATTTCCAGACTCCATCTCCCTAGCACCCCTGCAGGTGTCTCAACTGGGTACTTATACGAGGACCACTGACCTAGCGCATGGGGGATGGAACCACTCCTACTCTTTTCTCTGTCCATCTGATAAAATGTACTGGCCAGGTATAAATTTATTTCCTTGTCATTCCGGCCCATTTGCTTGAGTCCTCACATTGGCATCTTATCCAGGTAAGGGAAAATCATTCCGTTCAGGATACCCCATTCTCCCCCTACAATCTAAATTTCATTTTGTACTATCTGATTGCTGCAAAAATTTACAGCTACATAATACGGTGGCCCCATTTCTTTGGGATTCACAGATAGGAGGCAGGGCACACCAGTGAGGAAGGAAGAAAGAAATTGTTTTTTGGTTTATCTGTAGCTGGAGAACCACCCCAACCATTAACTACAAACATCAGAAGGGTGTTCTTACTTGTAATGTTGTATTACAGTGCTTCTCAGGTTCAGTCCTTGTTGGCTCATGTGGCTGCAGGCTTACAATCAGTGAGTCACTGAAATGATTTCATTGTTTGATTAACTTTTTGTCTTCTCTTATTTCACTGTCAGAGAAGCACAGTAGTGTAAGATTAAAACATTAGAACAGTAGAACAATCTAGACGAGAACATACCATTCAGCCCAACTAAGCTCGCCAATCCTATACACTTACTTCCTCTAAAAAAATATCAAGTCAAATTTTAAATCTTACTGTCTACCACACTACTTGGTAGCTTATGTCAAGTGTCTATGGTTCTCTGTGTAAAGAAATACCTCCTAATGTTTCTGTGAAATTTACCCTTAACAAGTTTCCAACTGTGTCCCCGTGTTCTTGATGAACTCATTTAAAATAACAGTCTCGATTCACTGTACTAATTCCCTCTATAATTTTAAACACTTCAATCATGTCACCTCTTAAAGTTCTTTTGCTTATATTGAAAAGGCTCAGCTCTTTTGATGTTTCCTCATAATTCATACCCTGTAGCCCTGGAATGAGCCTAGTTGCTCTTCTATGAACTTTTTCTAGTGCTGCTATGTCCTTTTTGTAGCCTGGAGACCTCAAGATGAGGCCTAACCAGTGCATTATAAAGCTTAAAATGTTATGGTGACCTGAGGATGCAGAATGCCTGATGTGCTTGTGCAGACAATACATTATCCTTTAAACCTGTGGTAATAAATCTCATCCACTTTTTGTTTTCCTCTAGTTCTTTTATGTTCCAAAGTGCAGGAAGAATTCCACTGTAGCACAGGGCATCATTGATAAAATACCAGATTACTTCAAGAATCACCCTAATGCTCCTACTTTTATGACCCTTCAGAAAACATGGTTAATAAACACAGACCATTTACATTCACATTAAGTTTTTAACCGCCTTTGGTCATTGACTATTAATTCACCTTTTTCCTGTGGGTTTTGCTCCCTTAATTGTAATGACAGTAAATGACAACTGGAGCAGACACCATCTTAGATGATACTGAGTGCTGAACGGCTACTACAGTGTCAGACCTATTAAAACTCCTTGCAAGGAGGAATGAGAGATCTAAACATTTTGAACATAAAACCAAGAAAATGCAAACCAAGCTTTGGCCACTTTCTGTTTCAAGGTGTCCTTACAAGTAGTGCTTTGCTAGACACTCTGATGCACTGTGTTCTTAAAGTGCATGATGGACTGACAGATGAATTAGTCTTTTGAACTTTACATACCTTTTCAGAATGTTAAGTAAACTGCTCAAAAAAATTAAAGGCATACTTTGAAAACACATCAGATCTCAATAGGAAAAAAAATCCTACTGGATATCTATACTGATATTGACTGGGTCATGTGTTAGGAATGAAAGGATGCCACATTGTTTGATGGAAATGAAAATTATCAACCTACAGAGGGCTAAATTCAAAGACACCCCGAAAATCATAGTGAAAAAATGATGCGTCAGGCTAGTCCTGACTAATTTTTGTCGAAATTTCATTGCAGCAACTCAAAATCATACTGAGTAGTTTGTATGGCCCCCATGTGCTTGTATGCATGCCTGACAACGTCGGGGCATGCTCCTAATGAGACGACGGATGCTGTCCTGGGGGATCTTCTCCCAGATCTGGACCAGGGCATCACTGAGCTCCTGGACAGTCTGAAGTGCAACCTGGCGGCGTCAGATGGACCGAAACATAATGTCCCAGAGGTTCTATTGGATTTAGGTCTGGCGAGCGTGGGGGCCAGTCAATGGTATCAATTCCTTCATCTTCCAGGAACTGCCTGCATACTCTCGCCACCTGAGACTGGGCATTGTTGTGCACCAGGAGGAACCCAGGACTCACTGCACCAGCATAGGGTCTGACAATGGGTCCAAGGATTTCATCCCGATACCTAATGGCAGTCAAGATGACATTGTCTAGCCAGTTGTGGACCTGTCAATTCTGGTATTCTATGGCAAATGCCAATCGAGCTCCATGGTGCCAGGCAGTGAGCACAAGGCCCACTAGAGGGTGTCGGGCCCTCCGGTCACCCTCATGAAGTCTGTTGCTGATTGTTTGGTCAGAGACATTCACACCGGTGGCCTGCTGGAGGTAATTTTGTAGGGCTCTGGCAGTGCTCATCCTGTTCCTCCTTGCCCAAAGGAGCAGATACCAATCCGGCTGATGGGTAAGGACCTTCTAGGCCCTGTCCAGCTCTCCTAGAGTAACTGCCTGTCTCCTGGAATCTCCTCCATGCCCTTGAGGCTGTGCTGGGAGGCACAGCAAACCTTCTGGCAATGGCACGTATTGATGTACCATTCTGGAGAAGTTGGACTACCTGTACAACCTCTGTAGGGTCCAGGTATCGCCTCATGCTGCAAGTAGAGACACTGACTGTAGCCAAATGCAAAATGAGTGAAAAAACTGTCAGAAAAGATGAGGAGGGAAAAATGCCAGTGGCCTCCTCCTCCTGTTAAACCATTTCTGCTTTGGGGGTCGTCTTATTGTTGCTCCTCTAGTGCACCTGTTGTTAATTTCATTAACACCAAAGCAGCTGAAACTGATTAACAACCCCCTCTGCTACTTAACTGACCAGATCAATATTCCAGAAGTTTCATTGTCTTGATGCTATACTCTGATTAAAAAGTGTTCCTCTAATTTTTTTGAGCAGTATATTTATTATTAGAAAATCTTACCTTTTAACGGTCAGGAACATGGAATTTATATGTCTGTTTTCAAGAAAGTTCAATTAAACTGATTTTTTATACTTATCCTTTGACTCATTGTTTTGGAAAAAGTTGACTTGCCAAAAGATACCAAACAATTATCAGATTTTACAGTATATGAGGGAATCTGAAGATGCACTTTTGGAATTGTATGGTGGGCTGAGGAGGCAGACAGCCTGTTGTGCTTGTGCAGAGAACACATTATCCTTTAAACTTGTGGTAATAAATCTCATCCACTTTTTGTTTCCCTCCAGTGCTTTTATGTTCCAAAGTGCAAGAAGAATTCCACTGTGGCCCAGGGCATCATTGACAATATATCAGATTACTTCAAGAATCACCCCAATTTCTCTTGCTTTTATGACCCTTCAGAGAAACAAGAGAACGTCATATTAACTCGACTCTATGGCCCTCATGTCATCTTTCACTCTCTCTTTTGGCCATCCTGTGTTCTCACTGGCGGGACTCTCATAGTCGCCATGGTAAAACTGACTCAGTACCTGTCAATGCTTTGTGAAAGGATAAGCAAAATCAAAAGGTGAATGTATTCATATGAAACGAGGATAAAAAAAACAAACAAAGAAACAGCTTTTTTTGTATTGCTAATTACACCAAAGAATGTCAAAAGCTTGACTCTCAAATTGTGACTCAAGGGATCACGTTGTCTGTTATTTTCCAGCTGGCTTATTTATTTCTCAAAGGAACCATAGTACCTTAAGTCTGTAACCTTGGAAAGATAAATGCAAACTAGACTGGTTGGTTCAAGCCTAAAGGATGCCAGGCTACTGAAGACGTGTGATGTGATCTGCAAAATCCATGACACAAGAGACGAACGGCGCATCATGCGTGGCCATACGGCTACGGATCAACAGACTCCAAGATGAACGAGTATTAAGCAGGCCAGATCTGCAACTTTCGTTTTACATTTGTGAACATTAATGAGTCACGAGCGGGTTGAAAATGGACAGATGGATGAATGTATGGAGGCTCACTTTAAAGTTTCCAGCTAATGATCAAGAGGAGTGTTAAGCCTAATGGTCCTGAAAACAACACTTTGCAATACATGATTCCAGATTTCAGGTGTAAGTACACTTGTTTCTGTAATGACAAAAGCTCAGTATGTTCAGTTGTACACACTTGCCTTACTATTCAAAGATATAATTATTTTTTGCTTTTTTATTACTGATATCAATGTCCCTTTAACTGCAAAAAATAAAAATAAAAATGGATATATGTTACTCAGAAATAGAAAATGATGGTGTTTTAAGCAGTAGCCCACACAAAAGACGCATCTGCAGTACATACATGCAATAAATGTGAAAAGCTCAGCAACAACAGGGAGCATTTATGAGTGAAGTGTAGTCATTATATAGCACCTTCCATCGTGAGTACTGTAAAGACACTTTGAGCCAGACAAATTATGAAGTTCCATGAGTAAGTGTTTTGGGGGACACATTACATAAAGTGTTCTTCCTTATATTTTACGTACATAGCCAGTAATTACAGTGTGGCTATGTCTTGTGACGGTGCACCTAATCTGGGAGCCCAGCAAAGGTACACAACAACTGAGGACAGTCAGTGTGGTGGGACAATTGTAAATGTCAACTTGGAAATGCCATTACTGAGTTTCCAAAAATAAGCACATCAACACACATCAAAACATATGCAAACCTGTTCCAGGATCTTTTATTTTTAAGCTGAAAAGGAAAGCAGTGACCACCCAGTGAGAACATATTCCCAGTTTTAATTCCAGCTATTCCTACTAGATTTTGCGTTTTTTCCATAAATATGAATAAATCCCCTATTTGTTGTTTAAAGGGGTTGTTTTGCACTATAGGTTGTATTTCTGTAGTCAGTGTATCTTTGCTTTATAATGCCTTTTCTATTTAACACTTGCTAATTTTTACAGACACCAGCAGCATATTTAGAATGTAAATTTCTATATATTTAAACTGCTTCAGAAGGGAAACACAGTTAGATGTTTTTCGTTATATTATGTAATGTCCACTGTTCCTTTTTGCTTTTTAAAACTTCTAGGAAATCTTTGATATTTTTTTCAGACCTGATTAAACCTTTGTGAATAATGTTAGAAAGACTGGAGGTCAAAAGCCATTGTGAAGAACAGCACTGAGAACAACACCATTTACAAGTGGCAGAAAATTGAATTGCACAATCAGTAAAGTCGTGTAGTCACCCTGTTTAGGATACCCCCGTTGTTTTCATGATTATTTACCAGTGAAGAGAAGCACCTTTCACTCACATTATATAGCACCTTTCATGGTGACCTTTGCCCCAAAGACTTCTCCAAGTATGATGCATTACAGTCTCCACTGGAGATTAGCATTAACATTTTCCTCCTAGTATTTCTTATGATCATCAAAGGGATTTTAATTCCAAATCTATTTTATTATTGTACACTTCTAAAAATCAAAGTGATATACAGTAATAGAAATGTTACTTAGCTACAAAATGGCAAAGATGATTACAATGTAAGAAAAGTGAACAATAAAACAATTCACTGAAAAGAAACAGTTTTGATTCTTTTTTTGATTCTTATCCCTCATCCTCAAAGCATGTGTTATATTTAGTTTAGATCTCTCTATAATAATAAAAAATCTTGGGAAGAGAGACAAGATGTGACTTTCTCAGATAGACACTTTCACGTCCCGCGAGACGAGACTTTGTGCCAAGAGATTTAACCACGCCCGGGGCTAGAAATAAAAGACAACGAGTAGATGACAAAGTAGAACGTCGTAAAGAGGTTTAAAAGCATTGTCACGATACACATGCAGAGCAGGTTAGAGATAATGAAAATATGAAAATTCGAACGTCTCAAAAAAATGATAGTAAAGATTGCATTAGCGCAAACAAACGGAAATTATTACTCGGTGAAATAATGAAACAGCGAAAAGAGATCGAATATATTGTTTGGATTTAAACTTTAAGTCAGAGACTTGTAGATCGTCCAGTTTGTGCAACGATGCACACGGTTCAATCATTTCTCATTTGTGTGAATGCTACAGTCATACACAGTTCGTGTGGAGAGAAAGAAACAATATTCACTCATGGGCAGTTATAAGTTGCGTTGTCATGATGTAATTCCAAACACAGAATCAAAATTCAATGTGATATTGATGAAAAGGTAAAAGTGAAAAGAGATTGAATATATGGACATAGGTGATATGACAGAAGTATGTATATTGTTTGGCTTTAAACTTTAAGTCAGAGACTTGTAGATCGTCTCATTTGTGTTGCCATCAGGGAAAGGTAGTGTTTCTTCCCAATGAAGAGGCCTAACCGTGAGAATTAAAACTTTTGTTCTTTGGTTAAAGTGAAATCCACATACGCTAGCGGCAGAGATGCAGAATTGTTGGCGTGTAGTGCTGGCAAGAGGATTGGCGAGCGAAGCGAGCAGGGGGCAAAGCCCCCTAGTATTTTTTCAAATTACAGCAGAAAGAAGAACATGACAAAGAAAACAAACCTTTTTTTGTTTACTTTTTGGTTCATAAATATTTCACACATTTTATCCAACCATGTATCCATTTTCCACACCTGCTTAATTCAATGAAGGGTGGTGGGGATCTCAGCAGCATCAGCAATGTGAGAAACAACTGCAGACAGGGTGCCAGTCCACTCAGTCTCTCATTTCCTCTTCTTGTTCTTCTTCTTCATCATTTCTTCCCATTTTTATGTGGGTTGATGTGCTTGATCAACATTTTTTAAACAGCTCCGTCCTGCACCTCCTCCAAAGTCAGATCATTTTCCTTCAGATTTTCTTTTACATTATTCATCTACCATGTTGGCCTCCTTTCTTTTCTCTTTCCCTCTTCTTCCATTCCATCACTTTTTTACCCACATATTCATTGTTGCTCCTCATCACATATCTATATAAATTCAACCTATTTTACTGTACTTTTTTAGATATCTTCTCTACTTTGTTGTACCTCTACTTGTTTAATTTCTTTCTTGTAACTTCACACATCCATCTCAACATACATCATTGCTGGTCATACCACTGTCTTAAAACCCTTACATTTAACCTTTGCCTTGACACTTCGACCAGACAATTCTCCTGATACCATCTTCCAATTATTCCACCCACACTGCTCTTTGTGGATTATTTCTTTGTTTTTAACATTTTATTGATTTTATTAAACTCAAATAACATTCCATAGAAGCAAGTCAAGTTTAACAAAACTAGGTTCGAAACAAATCAACCCCACCCATGAGAAAGAGAGCTAGATTATTTCTGCATTGTTATTCATCTTGGCCTACCCTTCATCTCAGGTACTTAAACTTATCCATAACTTTCAATAGCTGTGATTGTAGGCTAATTTCGGAATCCTGATCACAATTAAACTTCATGTCTTCTTCCTATTTATCTTCAACCCTCTATCTTCCAAAGCACTTCCCCATTCTTCTAACTTCCTCTCCACTTCCTCCTTTTGGTGCTACACAACAAAATGTCATCAGAAAGAATCATGCACCAGGAGGGTTTTATCTTTATCCCATGACTCAACACATCCATAACTAGATCAAAGAGGTAAAGGCTTAAAGAAGATCCCTGGTGTGGACCTGTTCCAACTGACATCTTGTCTGTTAACCCAATACAGCTTCTAACTTAGGTTGTCACATCCATGTTGTGACACTAGGGGGTCGCTGTTACCCTGTGAAACCCACCAGACAGCTGTCCAGGACATACTTGTAAAAGCACCAAGAAGAATTCTTTAATATTTTCTTTAAATAAAGTGCACAAAGCTCCACCACCACAATACACAATAATCAATAATAATAATAAATCAATCCTCCACTCCCAGCAGCTCCGTTACACACCCTCCCAACGCCAGCTCAGCTTGCTGGGTCTGCGCCAGTCCTTTAAATAGTCCTTGACCCGGAAGTGCTCCTGTCCTTCTGTCCATGTGATTCCATAGCACTTCCGGGTCGGATAAAGACTTATATTTTTCTTCATCCCAGAAGTACTTCTGTTCTTCCGTCCCCGTGACTTGGGAGTACTTCCAGGTTATACGGGAAACAACAATCTCCTTGTCTCCCTGCAGCATCACACGGCGCCACCCACGGCACCCAGCAGGGCTGTGAAGCCAAACTCCATCTTCCATGATGTCCTGTGGGAATCCGGGGCACCTCCATGCTGCAGGGAGGACTCCATCTAGCGGCCGGGATGTGTTGGCCAGGATAAGCTGCTGGCCGCCTCTCACAATGTACATATCGTGAACAAACTTTACATATTCCTCTGGTACATAATTCACATAATTCCCTCAGGTTAACATTGAACAAATTGATTTTTCCAGCTAGATACCAGAAGATTCTTAACAGCTATTGAAATCAACTCCTTAATAATAGATATGAAGAATTATGGAGTTGGAATAGTTGGAACAAGGAATAGTAACATCTAAATTGAATGAAAGAAAAGATGCAGCAAAGGGCAGGACCAGAAAAAACTGCAAATTGTATAACCGGAAAAACCCAAATCAAACAGCATTTTATGGTTCGAATCATCTAAATTCTGTGATGATTTTGATTGATGATTTGGATTTTTTAAGCATGTCTTTTTTAATTTAGTTCCAGCTCATAGGAGAGGAAGGTGCTGAATCTGATCCCAATTTAGTTTACAGAAAGAAGTTTATGAGCAACATCAATAACATCATGAAAATGAGCATACAACACAGAAACATGTTTGGATTTAACAATATTAATAAAAACAAAATTGAAAGAGGGGAAGGATGAAACAGAGACAGATAAACATATTCCACATGTTTTGAGGACCGGCCTTAGCCACAGGTAAAAGAAGAGAAAGATTGAGAAAGACAAGGAACATTTAGAGCAAAAGTCATAGAATGAATGGATTTAACAAAATGACTGCAAAGAGTGCAAATATCAGTTACAAAGATAACTTTGATGCACACCAATACTAAAATGCATCCACCATCTCTATACAAAACCAAGTGTACCACAATTTTCATAAACTCTTAGGAAATAATAGAGCCTTCCTTATAGGAAGGAAGGAAGGAGGAAGGAGGAAGGAAGGAAGGAAAGGAAGGAAGGAAGGAAGGAAGATTTATTGTCATTGTACCAGTACAATGAAATTGTAACAGCTACATCTGTAAATGGTGGAAGTACAACAAACAACAAACAAATAATTTAAAAAACACACATCCAAATAAATACATACATAAGTAAATAAGTGATGGAAATTATTATCCATTAAAGTAATCATTGTACATACAGGGAAAAAAAATCTATCAGTTCTATAAGTTTTTAGAATTTTAAATTCTGATGGTCCAAGGTTAAAAACTATCGGCAAATCATTTTGTTCTACTTTTAATGCTCTTGTACAGCCTGCTGGAGGGCAGTAGTAACAATGAATGGCCAGGATGGGAAGACTCTTTAATGATTTTCCTGGCTCTGCAGAGGCATCGGGCACTGGAGATATCTTCCAGGGAGGAAAAGAGCAGCCAGTGATTTTCTCTTCCATGACTATTACCCTCTGCAGAGCTTTCCTGTCTGCTGCTGTACAGCCAGCATACCATGTTGAAATACAGTATACTAAAACACTCTTGATGGTGGAGCAGTAGAAGGTCATCAGCAGCTTCCCATTCATTTCCTCTCAGGAAACTGCAGTCGCTGCTGGGACTTCTCGATCACAGCCAGAGTGTTTGCTGTTCAGGACAAGTCCTCAGAAATGTAAGTTCCCAGGAACATAAAGGAGGTCACACTCTCCAATAGATCCCCGTTGATGCATAGAGGGGTTGGCTCTGCTCTGTGCTTCCTGAAGTCAATGAATATCTCTTTAATTTTGCAGGTGTTGAGTGAGAGATTGTTCCTGGAGCACCACACTAAAGGCTTCTACACCTCATCTCTGCATGCTGTCTCATCGTCACTGGTTATGATACCTACCATGGTGGAGTCATCAGTGAACTTGATGATAGTGTTACTGGAGTAATTAGTTGTAGAGTCACTATGTGTACAGGACATAGAGAAGTGGGCTGAGTACACAGCCCTGAAGGGAGACGGTGCTAAGTGTGAGGATGGAAGAGGTGTGGGGGGCCAATTCTAACAAGTTTGTGAGTGGCCAGTGAGGAAATCCTTTATCCAAGCGCAAAAGGAGGGGGGAAAATTTCAGGTTATGCAGCTTATCAACTAGTATGCTAGGGTTGATTGTATTAAATACCAAGCTATAATTGACAAACAACATCCTTACATAGGTCCCTGAGTGTTCCAGATGGCTCAACACTGTATGGGAGGGCTGTATTGATGGCATCTTCTCTGCATCTATTTGATCTATAAGCAAACTGGTGAAAGTTGATGGTGGGAACAAGTCTGACTTTAATGTGCTGAGCAATAATTCTTTCAAAACTGTGACGTCAATGCAATCGGTCTGTAGTTATTAAGGTTATATTGATGGCTGACTTTTTAGGAACAGGGATGAAAACAGCAGACTTTAGACATAGGGGAATGGTGGCCTGTGTCAGTGACAGATTAAATATCTTAGTAGGGACTCCTGCCAACTGGTCAGCACAAGCTTTAAGTACTATGCCATGTATGCGGACTGGTCCAGCAGCTTTCTTCAGATTCAATGTCTTGAGAAAGTCCTGAAAAGTGAGTATATCTGAGCTGGGAGTGGGAGTGTGTGAGACCACTTTACCTCAAAGCAGGCAAAGAAAAAATTTAGATCCTCTGCCAATGAGGCATCAACACATTTCAGCACATGTGCACTGCTTTTGTAGTTGGTGATTTGTTGTGATCCCTGCAACACCTGCTGTGGGTTGTTGTCTGTCAGATAGGCCTCTACCTTGCTCTTATAGGCCATCTTGGCAGTTTTTATACCTCCCCTCAGATTTGCACTTGCTGGACCGTACAGGGACCTATCCCCTGACCTAAAGGCAATGTCCCAGTTTCTCAATAGAGACTGAACCTCACTGGCCATCCATGGTTTTTGGTTGGGGTAAGCCTGTATGCATTTATCCACTACAACCAATATAGCCTAGTGCAGCGTCTGTGAGCTCCTCTAAGTTGAATTGTTCAAATATTGACCATTCTGTGCATGCAAAACAGTCCTGCAATACGAGAGGGATCCCTCATGTCAGGTTTTGATAGTTTTTATAGTTGGCTTGATTTTCCTCCGGAGGGGAGTGTATGCTGGGATGTGTAGCAATGACAGACAGGTAGGGCTCTGAAAGCATGCTCTAAGGTTGGAATAAACACGGTCCAGTGTATTCGTCTCCCTGATGGAACACTGTACATATTGCACAAATCTGAGGAGTATAGTCTTGATTAAAGTCACCAGCCACAATGTGTACACCGTCAGGATAAGCCTGCCAATGTTTGTTGGTCCGTATAATCTCAGTAGGCGAAAACTGAGCTGTTAACGTTACTGGTGCTAGTCTTGTTTTTCTGTGGGATAAATTCCCCAAAAGAAGTTATGGAAGAAGTGGAGCTACATGTGTGCTCGGAAACATACTGTCATTTCACTGGAAATCCTATACTGTATATTAAAGATTTTCAGATTTTTTAAAGGAAGAGACTTGGCTACTTGGCTCAAGTTTAAAGTTTTATCAGAACAGTCTTAGTGCACTATTCAGCCAAATTCATAATTCCTTTTCCAACAGAGTTTTTATAACAAAGAGGTTCTTTGACTAGATGATCAGGCTGATAAACACATATTCGAACAAATGGTTCATTTACATCAAAGACTTAAATTTTATTGCCACCATACAGGACACTACTAAAGGCAGAGGTTCTTTAAATCAATAAGCAGGTTGTTCAAACAGAGATGTTCTTTGACTGGGTGAACAGGTTGCTAAATCTTGACATATCCTAACAGATGGTTTCCTTACAACAAAACGTTAAATTAGATTGAAGATATACAAGCCATTTTATTCCTTTACAGTTCCAGTAGTGCTTGCACAAACCTTTACAACATCAACTCAGTTCTCCTACTGCTTGAAGTTGTGCCAGGTAAGTTAAAATGATCTTCAAATGTGGTAATGTAAAAAATGCAAGCAAGGAAAAGAAAATGTTTCCATTTCCATTAGAGATAAATGGAAGAAGAAAGGAGCTCCCTAATGGTTGTTCTCTAAGTTGTCATGCATACAGTGAATAACCATGAACGCATCAATTACATTACACAAAAAATAAAATGATATCTGCTTTACCTGTGGATCTAAATGACTCTGCATTTCTGTATTTTTGGTTATTAACAAAAAAATGACCTGCTATACGTCATGGGCCATTGCAGCCAACAGTTTAACACAGATTTTACCTCGCCTTCAGATGCTTCTTTAAAAAAAATGTATGTTCAAGAAATGAAAAATAAAATTAGCCATAGGCCTTCAATGACTAACAATAGATAAAAAATGCAATTTTTACATTTCTGAATTGGAATGTTTTTTTGATCTCAGCCAACATAAGTCTGTTTGGGTTTGGTTTTTAAATACATGATATTCCATCCATTATCCAACCCGCCATATCCTAACTACAGGGTCGCGGGGGTCTGCTGGAGCCAATCCCAGCCAACACAGGGCGCAAGGCAGGAAACCAACCCTGCGGCAGGGCGCCAGCCCACCGCAGGGCACACACACACACACACACACACCAAGCACACACTAGGGACAATTTAGGATCGCCAATGCACCTAATCTGCATGTCTTTGGACTGTGAGAGGAAACCGGAGCACCCGGAGGAAACCCACGCAGACACGGGGAGAACATGAAAACTACAATACATGATATTGTAAAATGCTACTAACAAGACACATTCTATTTACTCTACTGTATGTAATTACATTGTATAATCACGTATTTTTGAATATGACTTATCTATCAAAATATTTAATAAATGAAAATGTGATATTTGTCACTTTGATGAAATAAATAAACAAAGATTGAAAACTTTCAAAACTGTTATCTCAGTCCCTGGACGTACCTGAAATGTTGTGCTATATGTACATCTTCTAACTTGTTTATGAGTTCCAATGTGGAAAAAAGGGCCTTCTATATAAAGATCAATAACAATAAAGAACAATATCAGCTCCAGAATAGTTGCCTTGGCTGCTCTGTGCCTCTTAATATTGACAAAATATATAGCTGTGTATATTTCTGTTTTCCACAGTCCTTGCCAAAAATGAATAAAATCTAATTTAAGGAACCTAAAACTGTTAGTATAACGTTCTTCAAGGCTACTCTTTAGGGTATTTATTACCCTGGAAGTTCAAACAAAAGAAAATGATCGAAGTTTGCATTACGCCTTCAGTATTTATAATGCGCAGCAGATAGTTACTTTTATTGATCAGACATCCATTTATAAACCTCTGTAATCCAAATTTAGGGTTGCAATGACGAGTGCCTAGTCTAGCAGCATGGGATGCAAGGTGCTAAACCAACCCTGGATGGGGCACCAGTCCATTACAATGCACAGTCATTCACTCACTCATTCACAAAGGCACATTTTAGAATGTCCAGTAAGCCTACCTTATATACCTTTGTGGGATATGACAAGAAAACTGTAGCCAGTGAGAAATCAGTCAGAGCCCTGCTCCTCTGTTACATGGACCGGCTATAAATGTAGATATAGAGCAGAGGTGGGCAGTGTTTGTCCTGGAGGGCCGCAGTGGCTGCAGGTGTTTGTTCCAACCCAGTTTCCTAAAGAGATTTTGTTATTAGCTTAAGAGCCGGACACTCAAAAGACAATGGACCGTCAATGGGGATTCTTTTGATGTTTAAGTTCGATTTGGCAATTACTGCAAATCCTCCGCCTTGTCTTGAGCTGCGAGGCTCCATGGAGTGAATGTATCCGGGCGGGGTCACCTCGTGACAGATGTAAAATCATTTGGTTTTTTCCAAATTTCTGTTAAGCATAGCAAGTCAAGGTTTGAGTCTGTAATGAATTCTGATAGCACCAGTGCTTTACCATTAAGAGATCTTGAGTTAAATAGTGCAATATTAGCTGATGTGGGTTCGCTGTGCGCAGATCCATGACCACAGTTTATTTTAACATATTGCAGATTTGGCACACTGACACTCCTATTTCCAAAACCGTGAGTAGGACGGCATATTCCTGAGCAAATGCTGCCGGTGAACTTTTCATTCGCAGCCCAGCTGTGGCGGCAACCTGACCCGCGATGTAAATATTTTGTGTGCCGCACAATACCATTGTCTTTTAGGACATTCCAGTCTGACCATTTGCTCTGGACAAACTGTTTAATATGAAGGAGTTTGTCACAAGAGTATTTTATCATAGTAGAGAGCAATACTTATCTAATAGTAGCAAAGAAGCAGCACAGCACAGCGGAGAAGGTGAGATGGAAGGATCGGTGTGGCGCAGATGCGCAGCAAGCAGCAGAAAAAGCATAGTAGGAGATATTACAAAATGCACATGAAGATACCAAAATTCGGAGGTTCCAACATACAGCCACATACATATAACGATGTAACATATAATACATGCTACTGACAGGTCATGATCTGTAATGCTATCTCACTGCCACTATGAAAGATGGCGGCATGCATAAGCTTCAATCCAGACCATAAAATACTGTAAATAAGGTAAAGATTTAAAGAATCCAACAAATTACTTTCTAATTGTTTTCAGACATTCAGACTTTGATGCATGGTTAGTTGGTTTTAGAACTTTGTTATAACATTTCTCCTTGTTCTGGCCCAAGATGTGCCTGTCTTTTAAGCAGATTCTTTTGTCTTGCTTGCATTCTGCAAAAAGAAATTAAAACCACAACATTACATTGGGCTCAGTTGTTCAGAGACAGGAGAGGCACTTTGTCTCCACACTTCCAAGCCCTTGAGCTTGGTTTAGATGTGACCTCAGGGGAGGATATATAAAGCTGCCTCAGGCATGAAGCACCAAGTCCGGAGTCAAAAGGGACATCTGGCCGCCAGGCTTACCAGTTGGAGAAAGTGGTCAGAGTGGAGAGATGCCAGGTGAGTGGAAGAGGGGCTTCGATGTGGTACTTGGGAGGTGAACAAGACAGTGAGCCCCACCACCTTATTGACAGAGACATCCTGTTCAGAAAGACACAGAGATTGCAAGTAGTATTTTGTTAATGTGTAATATACATTTAATATTATTTACATTATTCAAGATAGTAAAGATGTAAACCTTCTAATTACCAGAGCTACTCACTTCCTCCAAAGACAGCTGCAATACTGAGGGGTGACATTCCCTTTTATTCTTCTGTTTAGTTATGTTTTCCTGGTGGTTGTTTATTTTAATCATGTTCTGAATAACACGCAAGTGACACCAGGGTGATTTCACAGGTATTGACTGCTGACACATTAAACATGGAACATTGCGAGTGTAGCCCTCCAAATCGATCACAGTAACTCCTTTCATTACCTACTTTAAGGTGATGTGACAATCTGCACCTGTGTAGAGGGGATCACATGACTGCATGATTGACCATATCTCTTTTTTTTGTCATTGAACAAAAAAGCAATATTTCATATTGCAGACAATAAATAAAGACTGATGTAGAAAATGCACCTGAAAAGTTGCAGAGTATGCTTTCTTCCACATCAAATCTCTCCATTCAGAGTTCAGCAATGTTGAAAATTTAGGTCATTATGAATGCAAAAAATGCTGATGGTGTAATGTTCTAAGCACTATTCAAAAAGTAGAATATAAAAGCAGCCACTTGAAATGTGGATTAGAAGAAGGAAAACAAAGGAAATTGTAAGCAAGCTAAAAGATAACATCTGAATTTTGAACAAAATGAAAGCTCTCTGGTGCTCTCTGCTGTTGTAAATGCAGTACTGCATAATTCAGAAAATAAAGCATCTTGATTAAGCAAAGACTTTGTTAAAAAACAAATAAACAAACAAACAAACAAAGCAACAGATGATTCAGAGTACTCAGTCATGAGGCGGCTGCTGTCTGGACAGGTTCCACCATCCCTTACCCAAAAATCACAGGTGAACAGATTGACTAACCTGCCATTGGTAAATACAGAGAAGCCCACATGAATATGTGAAGTCTGTAGACTCCATATAAGATATTTCTGAGCATATCCTTGGTGCAATGCCTATTCCAGTAATGATTACACTGGACTATCCTCCTAGGCTAGAACATCAATTGATCATCAAGTCGTGCTCAAATCTATTCTGGCAATACTGAGCACAAGCCTGGAACTAATCCAACACATGACACCAGTCCATCCCAGGGCACACTTACAGACACTTCTACTCCGATTTAGAGCTGACGAACACCCTACAATGCATGCCATTGAGATGCGAGAAGTAAACAATGTATCCAAAGCAAACAGGGGGAGAACAAGCCAGCTCTACAGAGATCACTGTCTCTGATCAGGCTGGGATCTCCTGAAGCTGTGAGATAGAAACTGTTAATAGCTGTGCCACCATACAGCTCACATGTAAAGCAGCTAAACCCATAAACATTGCATTCATCTGTCTTCTTTATGAGCACACTCTCGTACACACCCGCATTCACTCATACTGAATTAACCCGACACACATCTAAAAATGAAAATATTCATAGTCAACTGCAGGTACAGTTGTACATGTTTATATTTTTTTCTTTTAATTTAATCAGCACATGAGTTGTTTGTGTTCTTTGGTATGTCATGAGGCATCAGTGCCACTCTCTTTACATTATAATGTTGCTATTTCAGCAGCTGAATGAGGGTGCCCAAATATTTAGTTAAAGGTCAATTTAGGTCAGTACTCTGACTGGGCCATTATGCCTTAGCTATTGTTGTGTGTCATGATGAAAGATAAACTTCCATCAAAAGTTCAGGTTTCTTACAGAGGGCATCAAGTTCTTTTTATTTAATCTGTAAGCATTTTGGTTCATTACGTTTCCTTTCTGTTGTGACAAAGTGCTCCATTCTCCAATAAAGTAGAATACTTCTTCCTCCATAATATTACTAGGTATGGTATCCTCCAAGCAGTGTGTACAGTAATAAAAGGTGGCCAAGATGTTTTACGTTTAGCAGAAAAAAGGTTTAGAATGTTTAATTCAGCAGTGACTTTCTTTTTGCCATTCTGCCATACAAACTAAATTTTGGAGAATTTTAAATATAGGATGACTTGCACACAACCTTTGAATGAAAACTATGTTACCACTGGAATCTTTAAAGGTATTTCTAATCACAAGCAACTTGGTGACATTCTTCACAGAAGCAGTGTCCAAGGTTCAAGTGCAGTCTTCAATTGTTATCTAGTCCTATGAGAATGTGTGCGAGAATGGGCCTTGTGATGGAGTCGAACTCTTTCAAGAAGTTGTTTATTGACTTGCACTCAGGCTGCCTGGGTTAGCACCAGTACCTGCACAAACTGGATGAACCAGGTCTGAGAATATTAGGTTATGTTATCTCTACACGTTCTGCAGCTTGCTTTGATAGCCGTACTGGAGAAACATCTGACTTAGTCAGGTATGAGGTGGCTCCTTATATCCACTACAGTATTTATTAATGATGTTCTTGACTATATTTCAACTCACACTTTTCTGCCACTTCCTATTGAATAAGTCCTTAAACTTCTAACAGCTCATAGATTTAAATTGAAAAGAAATTTGCATTATACCAGAGTTGATCAATGACAAGGCTGTGCATTGGACTAGCATCCCGTCCAAAACATTGGTCACACAGGACCAACATAGAGACATTAAGTAAATTAACTTATTTGGTTGGAATTTGGAAGGAACACTGGAATAGCAGAAGAAAAACTCACCCAAATACAGGGTGTTTGTGCAAATTGTGCACAGTAACCAGACTGGAATCCCATCATACAACTCAGTGATCAGGCCAGGACTCAGACCTCAGTATTTGGTGTGTTACAGGCTAGAACTTCACTTGACTGACAGACAGGGATTTTCAGGTGTGGAATCTGTTTGTTCTTCCCATGCTTATATACAGGGATTCCAGTTTCATCCCACAGAACTATTATAAGTTCACTAGCAAATCTAAAAAAAACCCAATTGGTGAGAGAATGGGTAATGCAACTTATTGGCGTATCATCTAAGATTAGATCAATGAGGTGAGGGGATGAGTGTGGAGAGGCTGAGACAGAGGGAGTGGAAGAGGTTGCAACTGAAAGAAAAATTCCTTGTAGTTGCATTTAGACACCAGAAGCCTTCTTGCTCAAATGGGCAAAAAGGGAGTTTTCTTATCACTCAACAGGGTAAACAGAAGCTTTCTGACTACAAGGCCCCAATTTCACTGCACGCCTAAGTACGTATGTGAGGACATGAATTGGAAAGAAGTAGAGTCCTGAGCAATGCTTTTGTTACCGAGGTTTGGGGGTTCATCTTGGATCATTTGGTGGGGAGGAGAAGGAGGAGGCGAGTGTAATTTGGAGATGAATGTAGCAAGGCTGAGCCGGAGCCTGCTGCTGTGTGATTTGACACCATTGCAGTTGCAATTGTAAATCATAAACCTTTTAACTCACCTAGATGGTGAGAATTCTCTTATTGTTATTCTGACTGTAAAGCTTCAAGTTCATTGCCAGCCTCTCCGTGTGAGAATGAGAAATGCACAGAGCCAGGATTCTGGTCAGTTTTTCGCCTGGGACAGTCCTGGGCAGGATAGGCTATAACTTACCACAGCAGATGGATAAAAGCATAGCATAAATACAGGTCAAACAGTATTCCGGTGTTGAGTTCAGACTTTGATATAATGGTGTTATGCTGATACTATAAATGTGCACAGTTTTCCCACTATAGATAGCCATCCCCACTTGAGTTACTATATGGGTGTGGTTTCTAAAAACCAAACTGCCCATCTCAAAACTTTTTTTCCTTTTCAGATCACTCAGTGTACTAGCCTTACTTAAAATATGTTTAGCCTCTCAGACTCTGAAAAGTTCCTCTCAGCACACACACTTCAGGATCTTCAATCTGAAGCTTCAAGTAGTAATTTTGATCCATACGCACATTTTCTAACACGCATTATCCAGTTAAAGGTCATGCAAAGCCATTATACAGTATATCCCAGTATCCTAAAGTATAATCTTTGGAGGGGTTGCCAGTCTATCACAGGAGCCTTAATGATTCATCTAACCTCTCACATATGGGGCGAATTTAGAGCCAACATGCATGTCTCTTGGATGTGGTATTCATTTCACAAGAAGAAATGCATCTCATGTACAGACGTGCAACTGTGGAAAAATAAATACAAAACCAGAGGCAACATACTGTTATAACTGGCAGGTCTCTATACAGCTTTTGACATCAATAGATTTGTATTTGAAAACACTATAAATGTATTGTGACTTCTTAAATTCAATTTGCTAGTGGATGTGATGTGTATGTTTAACACTCCCAAGGTTCTTTTAGTTTTCACATTCAAACAGTGACAAAGCACAGTGTGACACTAAATGTGTGCCTCTTCAAGCAGGATGGTAGTGTAGTGCATGGTAAATGTAATCAATTATATCACCTTAATGTATGCATTAAATGGTTATGAAGAATCACCATGTAAACCCTTTGAAGTTACCTGGATTTCTGCATTAATTGCTTATAAAAAAACATGATCTGATCTTCAGCTAAGTTACACAATCTGCTTAAATTAGTAATGCACAAACAATTGTACTTCCTCTTGTAAATATGGAATACATCACATTCACATTCCAGGATGGAAAATGTCTGTGAAACTCTAGGCTGATGACTTCTCCAAAAGCGAAGAGTCAGATATTCTAATCAATAAGATGGGATTGGAAGTGCATAAAAAATGACAGAATCTGTGCTTCTCAGAAAAGATTGATTCATGTGAGCCAAACCCCAATCACAGGAAGAATCAGCAGACCTTAGAAAAAAGATGGTAGAGATGTGTGAAGACAGACAAAGCTACAAAAGCATTTATAAAAGTTTGGGTGTTCGTCAATCCTATGACCTATAGTGAGAGTAACAGAATAACAAACCCCAGACACAACTATGCAACAATGGTCTTGGGTTCAAGTGAATGTTTTTATTTTAAAGAAATACCTTCAACCAGACTTCTTCTGCCTGAATTCATAATAAAATAGAATTATTTTTCTCTTCTGTTTCCTTCACTCCTCCTAGGTGAGCCTTCTCCTTCCTCCACACCCATCTCTAAATTGCCAGGGTGAGGCAGAGCAGCATCCTTTATCTCGGACCAGGGAGTACTTCTGGTGCAACCACACTGCGGTAATAATATAAGGAATCATCCACATAGCTCCCCCTAATAGCTCCCAAGAAACCCAGCAGGGCTGTCCATCGAGACTATAACTCCCATGCAGTTCTGTAGGTGTGCACATGGAAGAGCTACCAGAGGGATGCTGCAACCTATCATGCTGGGGTAGCATGTGGCCCTGAGATAGCAGTTTCCTTTCACACTTTCATTATAAAGGCTTATTGGCCGGGTAAGGAACTATCCATCTCATATTGGATGCCAGCAAACCTGTGTCCTCTATGACAATATACAATAAGACAAAATGTATACAAATGGAAGAAATTTAGTACTGCTGCAAAGCCTGCAACCTGCAGTATTGAAGGAGGTGAAGAAGATACCCCAAGGAACAGCAAAGCCCATTCAGAAATATGTTGAACTTGAAAAAGTTCTTGTTCATGTGTCTACTATAAGAAAAACACTGGACAACAACTTGTTCATGGAAGGACACCACGGATGACACCTTTGCTCTCTAAAAGAAATATATGAAGCTTCGAAAATTCACAATGCTTCTGAGACAAAGTACTATAAAAAATGTTTGACTAATGTTGAACTCTTTGACAAAGTTTAATATTTGGAGGAAAAAAATAGCACTGCACACCAAAATCAAAGCCTTGTCCTAACTGTGAAGCAATCAGAATAGCGCATCATCGTTGGGAGCTGCTTTGCTAATTCTGGGCCGGCTCAGCTTGCTATGATGGGTGAACAATAAATTCAAAATGGTATCAAGAACTTTTACATGAGAATGTCATCATAGCAGACCGACCATCATTCGAAGATTAATAGAAGTTGAGGGATACAACAAGGTGATAACCCAAACACAGGGGTAAATCAAAAACATAATTTCTTAAACAGAAGATTATTTGGATCCTAGAATGGCCAAGTCAGAGTCTAGGCATCAGCCCAATTAAGACGCTGTGGCATAACCTGCAGACAGCTGTTTACACAAGCAATCCCAGAAATATAAATGAACTTAAACAGCTTTGTAAAGAGGGATGGTCCAGAAGTCCTACTTACTGTCATGCAGGTCTGATCAACATTTACAGGCTTCACTGCTTTTAGAGGACGTTCTACCAGTTACTAAGTACAAAGGTTTCAATACTTTTAACAATCTGCACTGGGAGTGTTTACAAAATATGTTTGGTATTGAAAAGAAGAAGTGCAATTTGTTTATTGTTAGTTTAAGCAGATTGTGCCTATTATTGTGACTTACCTGAAGATCAGACCACATATTTACAGGAAGCTCATACAGAAATCCGGGTAATTGCAAAGGGTTGACAGACTTTTCTTGCAACTGTGTATGCAAAAACACACAAATAAATGTTCTATTTACACAGTATATGTGAATCAATTTTCAGCTGTAAGACAAGTTCAAATGTAAACACTCATTGACAAAATGCAAAACATGCACAGAAATATTCTAATTACAGAGAGAAGGAGGAGCAAATTGGCATAATGGGCATAATAGTGTAATTCATCATCCATTCCCAAAAAATGGATGCTGTCTTGTTGATATCCATCAAAATATCTAACTCTTGGAACTTATCTCTGGACCAACTTGTGTCTGTACACTGCTGAAGAGGCCAATGAGTTAACAGCAGACAAGATATTTACCCATGATCTAATTTATGCCTTTGAGACCCATGACTGTTGTTCAGACATTGGCGATATGCAGCTTTATATGTTTCAAGATTTTGAACCAGCAACAAAATTTAAGCTGTTTGATTGTTAATGTGTGGAGTTTTTATCTTTCTGTCATTTATTTTGAGGAGTGTACGGAAGCATTATGTAACTGATAAAATAATCCATTCTTCAGCAAGCATGTGCCCCTCAACAATTCAGAAAACCAGGCTGGTATTTGTGTGTAGACACGTAGTTCTTCCATTAATCTCCATAAAAAGTCATCCACCAAGTCAGCCATATCCAAATTTCTCCCGATAGCCTTAGAATAACATGGAGAGAGGCAAATATTGGCTGAGGCCCAGCAGTTACTCTTTATACAGCTGTTAGGGTTGTCACGGCAACAGCTTGGTTAGTGAACACAGCATCAGGGTAATGGCCAGCAAGACAAATGGATGGCAGTGGCAAATAAAAGTGGAAAACATTTAAGGGCAGAGAACAGGAAGAACATATGCAAAATTTGTTAGAGACAAAAAGTACAAAGCAGAACGCTGCATCATCTATAAGTCTGTAGTCAAACTGTCACACCTCTCACTACGGCAAATGATGAGAGTACCTAATACAGTTTAGTTTGTAGTAAACTGTACAAATAACCTGGAATCACAACTGCTTGATTGTTCCGGGGTAACACAAGAGCTTGAAGATCTAATTTTGTCAATTATCAAAGTAGAAGTACAAACTGAAGAAAAACTCAGAATTGTTTTGCATAGCTTTTTCTTTTTTTTTTGGTATTTAAATAATAAACATGAGGAACATTTTCTGCTTTTCTGTATTATTTGTCAATTCACTTTTACAGACATGTAGCATTTACTTAATTACAGTTATCACTAACACTTTAAATCCAGCAAAGCTTATGATTTAGGTCTAAATATAAAAGAATACCAACTGTTTCCTCCTTTGTTTGCATTGTTTTGAATTGACTACTATTTTAGGAAATGTGTGGGCTAATACTTTGCAGTGAAACAAGCATACATCACATGTAAAACAAAATTTCCAATGGAGTGAAAAGAGAGACTTAAGGACAGCTTTCTAAAATGAAAATCAATAGAGTATGGATATGAACATAGAGAAATAAAATAAAGAAAGCTAGTGGTAAATCTTAAAATGCAAAGATCTTAAGATAACTTACTGCACATGCTCCCAATCTGCAGCCTAATGTCTTGATTTGCCTCCAGGTTATTCCATTTAAGCTCCAATATACAGCCAAGCCCTGGTTATCACTTCACCCAATTTGTGCTTCTCACTTATTCAACTCAGCCAAACACAAAGGCTGTGACTCAGCTTGTCCACTTTCCACATTCAGTGTCACAGGAAGATGCAGGCCCTGTCTTCCCATTATCTCTGAAGGTGGTTCATTATCACAGTGAATAAAACAAATCCATAATAACATAATTAACACATAAATAAGAAAACAATTAACTTTTTTATTAAATTCTTAATTCAATATATTTGAACAGAACAGTGCTGAGAATCGGGTATATCAGTAATTTTCTGAAACACATACATACAATTTAAATTGCTCAATTTTCTTTTTGAGTATTATACATTCAAGACATTGTCAATAAGGGAAGTCAGCCCAATTTAATTCTGTCTCCTGCATGATTACAGTAAAAAGAACCTCAAGTAAAGAAAAACAAGGACAATCATGTATTATCCTGCAAGCTTGTTTTTTTTTATTAATTTCCTGGTAGGACATTTTGTTTAGTAATAACAAAATAAAAGGACACCAGGATGAAAAATACTGATTGAATATATACTTGTCCCCAAGGCAGCTTTTACATAAGATTTGGCAGTTCCAAAGGCACTATTTCAGTAAGTCTTCACATTCCATCAAAAAATAAAAACACAAGTTATCATAGCAGCAATACTTTAAATTAATTTTTTTTCTGAAGTTTTTAGGTGGGTCTTGGTTTTTTTTTTTTTGCAATGGAGAAAAATAAATACCTGTAATACTGCTAGTCAAATCTGGGCACTTATCTACAAATAGCAAGCAAGAATACTTTTTAGTTGAGGAAAGTGTGGCAACCCCATTGCCAGAGTGAAGGCAATTGTTAAAAAAGACTGAAAAATGTTCTTCTTAACATACAGAAAAGACAGCAGCAAGAGAGTAAAGCTGTACTTCTTTCTCCTCAGTATTTCTTTCCATTTGGAGCTTCCATTGCTCTGTTAACAGCTGGCCATACTAGGAATTAGTTATTTCATTTATAGTCAAGTATGTACTTAGAAAACAACACATGCACACACAAACAAACACAGCACAACTTCAGATCATGATCACAATTTAAATCCTTTGTTTTCCATGATACAACAAATTTACTCTCCTTAACCCAACACTTTTCCCCTGAATTGTCACAATCAATACTGGTCCTAAAGGGACACAGTGGCTTTTGTTCCAGCCGGTTCCTGTTCTTATTTGACTTCAATTTTCAATTCAACATGATATTATTCCCAGAGTAAATCATGTCAATCCAAGATGTGTTTATTTCTTATTTGAAATTATCAAGTAAGACTATACAGTATTTTGCTCTCTTATTTGTTTCGAAATACCTTCTGTTATTTACTGTAAGTCCTTGATTGCTAATGAAGCAGAACAAGTTGCTGTTTAGTATTCATTGTCATGCACACCTGTGCCTGCTCTTTGTTATAGGCCATTATTTGAGTACAATTAATGGAGCAAATTGTGCTGAAGAACTGAATTGTACTGAATTGTAACAATGACCGTTATTGTAGTAAA
Organism: Erpetoichthys calabaricus; assembly: GCF_900747795.2. Lineage (NCBI taxonomy): Eukaryota > Metazoa > Chordata > Cladistia > Polypteriformes > Polypteridae > Erpetoichthys > Erpetoichthys calabaricus. Next base: position 140,834,268 of record NC_041395.2, on the reverse strand, counting down.
ATATATGATGCTAATTCAAAACAACAACAGAATAAGAGCAGAAAAGGGAAAGATAATCAAGTAAGAAGTTTAATTGGAAGCTGTAGTCATTAATTGTAACTACTTCCTGACAATTAAGGAAGAGGAGTTGCTACTTCAGTGTCACTTACACTTGTGTGATCACTAGCAAGCTAAGGCCTAAATAATCTAGACATTTCAGTAGAAATGAGAAAGCAAAATCTTAAATAAGCAATAATCAGGAAAATTTGGCCATTCTTGTAAAATTACTATGTCAGCACAAGCAATAGTATTAACCACAGAAAATACAAATAATTGAAATTAAAAACACAATTAAAAGTGTGAATTTGCTTTGTCAAGAATATACAGTCACAGTGGTCTCCCCAGATCAGAATTAAGGACCTTTTCTATAACACAATAAGGAAAGTTAATTATTCATTTACCTATATAACTGACAGTCATTAATCCTCTGCAGCATAGCGTGACATGCTATATAAAGCATGGTTTACGAGCTGCACAATTTTAACAGAAATATATGACCATTGTTCTGTGGTGGATTACTGAAGACAAAAGTGCAGATAACATAAGGACTGAAACACATTTTGTCACAGACAGGAAACTTCTAACTCATGGCCAAGGTCAGAAGCAAGTGCACTCTTTGTGTGTGTGGAGTACTGCAGCACATCAGTGCTGCTGCTCCCAATACTCCACTGACATTCTGATGGTCTTCTCCTGCATGATGTGACCGCTGCTCTATGAGCAGACCTCAATAACTGATTAACAGACAGACTATTCATCTAGAGCAAAACTGTGTATGTGCTAGGGGCTCGGGTCTTGTTTCATTTCTTTCCCAATCTCATTGGGTTAACTCTTCTCCCAATCTCTCTGTATTTTTGCCCATACATATTCACAACTGTATGCTGCCAGCATAAGCTTAAGCCCAGTGTGGCACTGATTTGGATAAAATATGTTTGAAAAGGCATGTATTTATTATATTGAACTGATCAGGGTGTTAATAAGAACTAAATCAATATCATTTTAATATATGCAGTTTTATCAACAAATGCACAATCTAAAAGTATATATTTGAAAATAAATAATGTCTTTTATCCAAAACATTGAAAGGAAATTAATTATTTAAATAATAATATTAAAGTTATAAAACAGCCTAGCAGCAAATTTCCCAGCCTACAAATGACACCATTCATTTCCCTAGAATAGAATTCAAAATCCTCTGGTGGACACTAACCCTGCTCTTTCAAATGTCTTGCACTCTATCTGTGATGGACACACTAAACTGTTGGATGCTTCATCATTTGGATGAAGGTATTTCTGCATAGTCTGTATATTTTTTTTCATTTACTACTTTGTTTTCCATGTTGTTTCACCTAGCTTATGATCTTTAATTGATTTCACCTATTCAACATGGCTATGTCATTGCAATGTGGAGTAGTCATATGAGTCGGAGGGTGACATTATGGCAGCAGTCACTTGTAGAAGGGATATGTAAGCTTCATAAACTGGTCAACTTATCTGAATCTGCTAGTAAAGTCACACTTACTTAGCAATTTATTGGTGTTTGTTCCGTGTTTGTCTGTGTATTTTGCAGATTGGTTGTTTCTTTGCTATTATTGAGCACACATTTTGTACTTTTGAACATTATTCTTTTTGATGCTCACTAGGAGGTAGTATAGCAGGCAGGCACTCGTGTATGTTGTCCATGTAGGGACAAATGAGAACCATTAACATCTGTAGGTTCAATCATGATACCTTTGTACTTAGCTCCTCTTTTTAGGTGATCAAATGAGACTGTTACACTTTTTAATACTACATACTGATTTTTAGCATGTATGATTAATTTTCATTTTTTTAAATTTTAAGTACGAAGATGAGATATTAGGAAGTTTTACAATGAATGATACCAGCATTCTAAGAGCATTTTCCCATTGTTATGGTTGTCATTTTTGAAGCACAGCAGGTACATTTTATTTTATTGTTGACTATTATATACAGACAATCAAAGCAACATCTATATACTGTATATAATGCATAAATGTATTATATCCCTTTTGTAAACATATATATATATATATTATTGCCTTATTTGGGGCAGTATGTTACTGAACAAAAAGCCATTTAAATTCAAAAATGAGAATAAAATGTGATATATGAGGAGAATGGGAACTACTAATGAGTCTAGGTATGTATTTTAAAAAACTGATGAGTGTATATAACATAAATATTAATTCATTCATCTACCTCTTTGTCTAGTTCAGGACTGCAAAAAGAATGTGCCTATTCCAAAAGCATTGGGCACAAAACCAATTGGAACCAAATCTAGATGTAATTTTTTGTGTGTGTGTGTATATTATATATATATATATACGAGGGTTGTCTGGGTTCCACGCGGAATCACTCGAAATAAGTAGCCAAGGATTTTTTTTTCTATTTTTCTCATGTACTTCGATCCTTTTTAAACTTTTTCCAAGTATTCACCGCCAACATCAATGCACTTTTGGGCTCTTCTGACCCACGCCGCAAAACACTCATGAAAGGCTGTCTCGATTGGCCATTGTTGAACTTGTCAAGGAAAAACTTGCACCATTCCATGCGAGCTTGCTTTTGTTCCACAGTCAGCAGCCTTGGAACCCATCGGGCACATTTCTTTGTAAAGCCAAGATCTCGTCGAATGATGGTGTCGACAGCATACCGGGTCATCCCAAGTTCCAGGGCAATTTTCCTGATGGTCACACGACCATCTTCTTCCAGGAACTCCTTCACACGATCAGCATTTCTGCCATCAGTCGAACTTCGCAGTTTCAGTTCACGTTCTTCATCGTCAAAGTTGAAGTGGCCTGTGCTGAAGCTATGGAACCACTTAAAAACCATCGTCTTCTTTGGAGCATTCTTCTTGAAGATGCGAGAAAGTTTTTGGCAGCACTCTTTAGCTGTTAAACCATCAGAAAAGTCGTAAAAAATCATCACTCGAAAGTCACGAACGCATGGAGTCGGGAGCTTCGCCGCTAGCACTGGCTGCGCACTCTCAGTTCGTTTGCTTCTCGTGTTCATTCTGAAGGAAGAGAGGGAGCAAAACATCTGAACAAAAACTTTAAGTCCCTGTTGCCATCAGGGAAAAGTAGTGTTTTTTCCCAATGAAGAGGTTTATCCGCGAGAATTAAAAGATTTGTTGTTTGGTGAAAGTGAAATCCACATACGTGAGTGGCAGAGACATGAAGTGGTTGGCGTGTAGTAGGCAGAGGGGGTTGGTGAGCGAACAGAGCAGGGGGCGAAGCCCCCTAGTCTATTATATAAAATAATCTTTCGATGCAATGAGACTTTTTAGGAGACAAGACTTTTTGGAAAAGATTTTTTCAAGTCCTGCGAGATTAGAATATTTCTATGAGATTCTTTCAAGTCACGCCCTCCTATCAACCATTTTCAAACAAGACCATGGTACTCTCACCTCTCAGTCTTGTGAATGCTTTTGTCAGACACACTTCCTGCACTCTCAGCTCTTATAAATTTTAACGTTTTCCTCAATTTAAGTTCCCAATTAAAGAAGACGTATTATGTCCAAATCTTATTAAAGAATTTCATCAAGAAGGGTTATCGACAGAAAAAATGAGTACACAGGCAATCCTAGCACCTAGAAACGAGGAAGTCTAACGAATTTACACCAAAAATATTGATCAGTAACACAGCAAAATGGTTAAACGCGTATCAATACACTACACAGTTGGTGGTGATCGTGCAGAAGATGAAAACAACAACTTACAATATCACAAAGAATATCTACAACCATTAATACCCTCCAGTCTTCCACCACACGAATTACTGGAGAAAGAAGGATGTATCTACGAAAGGGAATGTAGTACATCTTCCGCAGATAACATTAGACAACAAAGGGGATCTTAATATGCCATTTGTATTAAAATGCTAACATTTTCCCATTAAAATAGCTTTTTCAAAGACAATTAACAAATCTCAGAGCCAAACATTTGTTTTATTTAATAGACAGAAAGAAACGAAATTCAATTACGGGCAGTTATACATCACGTTGATGCAAATGTAACACTTTAAATAAAAATTAAAATCTGTTTAAATTGTACATCTGCATCCCCATAGGCCATTGGCAGAACCACAAAGAGCATTGGCCCGGGCACTGGCCCGGGGGTTGGCGAGCAAAGCGAGCAGGGGGCAAAGCCCCCTAGTATATAATATTTGTATCTTTTTATATCCATGTATGTATGTATGTATTATGTTCCAGCATCACACAAAAATGTCTGCACATATTTTCGTGAACATTGGAGGATAACTCAGGGATAGTTTAACTATTCTGTGTAGCTTATTGATGCTGCTTCTACAGTTTGATCTATCATGTTAATATGCTGGTGACCAAACATCAGTATCTGAACATCTAATTACATTAAAAGTTGGAGTCTCAATTAGCCTTTCGAAGCCCTCAGAAACAGTGTAATAGGACACAATTGGTAGTGAAAGCTCTGCGTTGAATGTAATTCAAGGCTATGATTTTAACGTTAATTGACAAAGGAGAATCCGTATTTATACCATGTAGTACTCTCCTCTCAAATCACACCTTCTATTTCAAACAACTGCAGTTCCCTGTGACTCAGTATTTTGCTATTACAATAAATAAGGCACAGGGATAGACCCTGTAAATAACAGCCAGAATTCTCCAATCGGACTCCTTCTCTCACAGGCAATTGAATGTTACTTGCAGAATTGCTAAGAGGTATTAATTAAAATGAATTAAACTGACAATTTCTAATTTATTAATTTATTTACAGACAATCATAAAACACCATGGTACTTCTTTATGTTCAGCATCCTGGTCCTTAAAAATTGTTTTATAATTTAACCTCAAAAATGCTTTAATATGTTTCTTCAAAACTTCAAAAAGTTTATGTGAAGGATGACAGTACTGGAAGTCATCAAAAGACATCACAAAAAGGCAACTTAGCATTGCCCATCAATGTGTTTATATTTTCACTGTGTAACAAAATATTTTAGCTGATATATGAACAAATGACAACTCACTTTGAGCGTTATGCTTAGTATTATAATTCAGAATATTTTCCTTTGTTGCTGACACATTTTATACAAATGTCCACTGCAGTCTTCAACTCAATGCAGGCACTGTGGCCTAAATGCTAAGGCACTGCACTTCAAATCACAATCTTATAAGTTCAATTACAATATAATCACTATGTAATTATGAGTGATTAATTACAGTGCTTTTAATAATTATGTTTTACTACTGTTTTGTACAGTATGTATAAAGCACCCTGTGATGGTCATCATTATAGGCTTTTTCTTTGCAAGCAGTCTTGTGCTACAGTAACCCACATGGATTTGACGTCACATGCAGCACCCACTGCTTTCTGGCCATTGAGTAATCTTTATTATTCACCATTTTAATTAGGGCTGTTATACGGTGAGTCAAATCTTATTGTGATTAAATTTAGCCTATCTTACCAAAGCAATGATTAGTTTATATTGCACATTTCACACAGAGCACTTCATAACAATATTATGGCAAATGTAGGAACAATGCTTTGGCAATGCCATGTGTAACATCATAATAATAAATCAGAAGTAACAAATAAATAAAGCTTTTAAAAAATGGCCTAAGTATGTTAAATGGATTCAGGTAAACCCTTAACCCCCAACTATTAAAGTAATTTATGCTGGAGAATCATTTATCAAGTAAGGACTGAAACAGCAACTTCCGCCCACACAGGGCCGCATCTGTGCAGTGAAGTCACTGCTGGTTTCTAGCCAGGAAAAACTGAATTAGCAGTTTTCTGTTGATCATTTTCTTCCCATATCTTTCAAAATTAAGACAGACGGAAAGAAACAGAACCACTGATTGCCATGCATTTGAAAGTTCCCCAGCACCACCCAGTTACAGCGATTGGTAATACTATTGTGGAAGATGCTCAATAAAACACAGCAGCAGATACAGTCATATGAAAAAGTTTGGGAACCCCTCTCAGCCTGCATAATAATTTACTCTAATTTCAATAAAAAAGATAAAAGTGGTATGTCTTTCATTTCCTAGGAACATCTGAGTACTGGGGTGTTTTCCGAATAAAGATTTTTAGTGAAGCAGTATTTAGTTGTATGAAATTAAATCAAATGTGAAAAATTGCCTGTGCAAAAATTTGGGTTCCCTTATAATTTTGTTGATTTGAATGCATGTAACTGCTCAATACTGATTACCTGCAGCACCAAATTGGTTTGATTAGCTCGTTAAGCCTTGAACTTCATAGACAAGTGTGTTCAATCATGAGACACGGTATTTAAGGTGGTCAATTGCAACCCCTCTGAAAAGTGACAGCATGGGATCCTAAAAGCTACTCTCAAAAGATCTGAAAACAAAGATTGTTCAGTATCATGGTTTAGGGGAAGGCTACAAAAAGCTATCTCAGAGGTTTAAACTTGTCAGTTTCAACTGTAAGGAATGCAATCAGGCGATGGAAAGCCACAGGCACAGTTGCTGTTAAACCCAGGTCTGGCAGGCCAAGAAAAATACAGGAGTGTTATATGCACAGGATTGTGAGAATGGTTACAGGCAACCCACAGATCACCTCCAAAGACCTGCAAGAAACATCTTGCTGCAGATGGTGTATCTGTACATCGTTCTACAATTCAGTGCAATTTGCACAAAGAACATCTGTATGGCAGGGTGATGAGAAAGAAGCCCTTTCTGCACTCACACCATAAACAGAGTTGCTTGTTGTATGCAAATGCTCATTTAGTCAGATTCATTTTGAAACAAAGTGCTTTGGATTGATGAGACAAAAACAGAGTTATTTGGTCATAACACAAAGTGCTTTGCATGGTGGAAGAACAAAGCATTACAAGAAAAACACCTGCTACCTACTGTCAATTTTGGTGGAGGTTCCATCATGCTGTGGGGCTGTGTGGCTAGTTCAGGGACTGGGGCCCTTGTTAAAGTCGAGAGTCGGGTGAATTCAACCCAATATCAACAAATTCTTCAGGATAATGTTCAAGCATCAGTCACAAAGTTGAAGCTATGCAGGGGTAGGATATTCCAACAAGACAATGACCCAAAACACAGTTCAAAATCTGCAAAGGCATTCATGCAGAGAGAGAAGTACAATGTTCTGGAATGGCCGTCACAGTCCCCTGACTTGAATATCATCAAAAATCTATGGGATGATTTGAAGCAAGCTGTCCATGCTCGGCAGACATCAAATTTAACTGAACTGGAGAGATTTTGTATGGAAGAATGGTCAAAAATACCTCCATCCAGAATCCAGACACTCATCAAAGGCTATAGGAGGCGTCTAGAGGCTGTTATATTTGCAAAAGGAGGCTCAACTAAGTATTGATGTAATATCTCTGTTGGGGTGCCCAAATTTATGCACCTGTCTAATTTTTTTATGATGCATATTGCATATTTTCTGTTAATCCAATAAACTTAATGTCACTGCTGAAATACTACTGTTTCCATAAGGCATGTCATATATTAAAAGGAAATTGCTACTTTGAAAGCTCAGCCAATGATAAACAAAAATCCAAAGAATTAAGAGGGGTTCCCAAACTTTTTCATATGACTGTATTGTACCTGCATAATTTTTTCAAAGAGAATTACATATCAAAAGAGCTGCTGCATACAAAAAATAAGTAATTAAGGAAAAATCACATTTGCCTTAGGAAAGCAGGATGCACACAAAACACTTGGCTGAAGAAAGCCAATCCTTTGCTGCTGTTGTCTTGCCCTCAGGAATAGTAAAATCCTTCTCTATTTCTGGGCTATTTTTATATTAAGTAGGGAAAAAATTAAATTTGGATGACTTCCCAGCAAAGATACATTATTAACTGCTTTCTCATTCTGTAGTCTCTTATTTAGTACAAACAGTTTCAAGAAAAAAATAACAATTAGTAAAATTATCTACAATCATGTTTTAAATAAGAGTGCTGTCAAGAAAAAAAAACATGCATATCATATACACATTCTAAATATCATCCAGTAACTTTGTGTGTCACCGTCCTTTGTCAAATAATCATGTTTTTGTTTTATTTGTGGTGTTTTTTAATTTCAGTAGTCCAAGTCAAAAAATAAGTAATCTCAATAGATACATAAAAACACAAATAAGTTAAACAAATTCAAACCCTTATCTTGACTACACTGAATTCATGCCTTACATGAAAAAAATAAATAAAACAAATATGAAACAATATTTTTACCAGTATATTGCCAAGCATTCAAGTAAATGTATTTCATATACAAAACTAAAGTACATTAGTGCAGATTGATGCATTGTCTTCCAAAAACACTGACATTGACACAGTGTTTAAAGATTGCTGAGTCATAAAGACATACACAAAGGTATTGATAGTACTCCATTTCACATTTTCTAATCCTGTTTATTTATTTATTTTTTAGTATAGGGAAGCCGGACCTTACCCCAGCAGCACTGGGCACTAGAAAGGAATGAGCTGCAGATGAAATGCCAGGTCTAAACAGGACACAACACACACATACTCAATCACACTGGCCATTTACAATCTCCATTATTCCTAAACTGAATTCCCATAAATTTAGGAAGGAACACGGAAACTCCAACTCCAATAAACACGAGGATAACATGCAGCCTACAAAGGAAGTGTCCCAAACTGGGAACTGAACTGAGGTCCAGATACTATAAAGAGACAATGCTAATCACTGTGCCATCATGTTGTCCATTCATTTTATACTTCTGACTAAAAATTTTAAAATGTGGCTTCATGATGACAAAGCAAGATTAAAAAAAAAATTAAAAAGCCAGTCACAAACTCAGCACTTTAAATAAGGGTTTCTTAGCTCAGTCCTTGGAGGATCACCGCAGCTGCAGGCTTAGTCAGTTATTCAGATGATCGTTCCTGGTAGCAATCACAGTCTGCTGTTTGACTGACATCTTGTTTTCCACTTTCTGCGCTCAGTTTACAAAGTCAGACATAATTTAAGCTGTGTATTAACCATCTATGATCAAATTCACTTAATTCAATTTATGGTCATGAAGGCCACAGCCTATCCTTGTAGTAACAGATGCAAGGTATGAGCCAGTCTTGGACAGAGCACCAATCCATCAAGGCACATACACATGGGTATACACCAGGACAGTTTATAGATCCCAATTAATGTAATGAGCACATCTTTGGGATGTGTGTGGAAAAAAATCAGAATAATAAGAAAAAACAACAGATATGGAGAGATCTCCACACAAACAGTGTTTCAATCAATGCACATTATTGTAGCCGTGAGGCTAGTCGATACAGGTGGGTTAATTCTCCAACAGGTTAATCAGTAGTTTGCTGTTATTCTTTTTTCTAATCTGTAGACAGTCAGGAGCAAGGGAGAAAGAATATGTTCTCCATGACATCATATCTGTTTGTTGAAAGTGAACAGCTCCACTTTAAAATAGTTTAGGCAGGATGAATAAGAGACACATCAAAGGAAGATGATATAATTCTATGAACTAAAATTCTTGAATCAAACTCAGTTATATTAAATGTATGAGAAAAATCTAGCCTGTGAGTTTATTCTGAAATTAGAGGCTGAGAAAACAAGAAGTCAAATTATTCAACAACTTAAATATTTATCTATTTGATTAACAGAGAGACTGTAATAAAGTCCTGCACCTAAAGTACCCTGCATGGGCTGGGCTGAGCTGCCAGGCTCGAACAATAAAAAAATAAACTGTGACAGTGATAGCTGATGGCATATTTCCTCTGTCTAAAACAGGGGTCCCCAACTCCAGTCCTGGAGGGCTACTGTGGCTGCAGGTTTTCATTCTAACCCATTTCTTAATTAGTGACCAGATTTTGCTGCTAATTAATTCTTTGCCTTAATTTTAATTGATGCACAACTTAAGACTCAGGCCCCTTAATTATTTCTTTTTTCCTTAATTAGCAACCAAACAATATTAAGACACAAAATGAACGAACACATAAACAACAACCTGTGTCCATCACACAATAACTGAAAATAAAGAAAGGTGAAGACCTCAATAAGGTTGATCTGCTCAGGTCCACAAAACATTTTCGACAGCGCTCTTAAAAAAGAAAATCAACAGTTTTGGAAATGTCTGCCATGGCAGAATGAGCACCATGGAATTAAATAACAGGTTTAATTAGCAATGAGAATTGGCTTCAAATTAAAACCCTGAATGAAATGAAGTTGGTTGGAATTTGAGGCCCCAACTTAGTTGGTCGTCTGTTGGCTCACATCACATCAAATTTATGTTTAGTTGCCTTTTAAGGAAAAAAGAATCAATTCAGCAGTCAGTGTCTCAAGAAAAGTCAATTCCAATAAAGGGAAATAGTTAATTAGCAGCAAAAACTGGTCACTAATTAAGAAAAGAGTTAGAATGAAAACTTGCAGCCACAGTAGCTCTCCTGGGGCCTCATGTATAACGCTGTGCATAGAACTCACACTATAACATGGCGTAAGCACAAAAGTGGGAATGTGAGTACACACAGAAAAATCCAGATGCAAGAATCTGTGTGTACGCAAACTTTCATGTTCTTCCACTACATAAATCCCGATCAGCGTGAAAAGTAACGCACGTGCACGCGCCTTCTGTCCCACCCCAACTCCTCCCAGAATTATGCCGCTTTGAATATGCAAATCGATATAAATAGACTTCTGTGAAAAGACAATGGGAAAAGCACAGGGGAAAATATAAGAATTCAGTGAATACCAAGTGGAGGCAAAGGAAAAATGTACTATTTGTTGGTTTAAACAGTGGTATAATCAACAAAAGAAAGTTGATCGAGTGACATAGTGTTGGAGAAACTCGAAAGCTCAAGTTCACAAAGTCGCACAGTGCCCGAAATAAAAAAGAAGTTGTCATATCAAAGTCGATGTGAAAAAGCGACTTATAGCGGACTGTCTGAGTGTCATATGAAAGCTTATTAGGGTACAGAGAAAAAAAATAGGCACCCAGTGGGAAAAAAGCACGAAATGTAAACTTTAATCTCGAAATTTCCACTTTAATCATGTAGTTTATTTTGTCATTAAAGTAGAACATCATAAACTTCATCTTAAAATCGTTTATTTTACTAGTTTCTCAAATCCCATCGTAACTAAAGTAGGACGTTAAATGCTTTGTTCTGTGTTTGATCTTCTATGTGCTCTAGGCGCGTGAATCACTACGTGCTTCCGTTCTTTCTCTTTCTCAGACAGGACACAGAATCCATTACATTCGTGATATTACAGCTCTCTGAATAATTAAAATACTGAGATGTATACGTGATATCTTTTTCATGATGATAGGAATGAAAGCACGTTATTAAACATGGGAACACGGTGGCGCAGTGATTGTTCATATCTCACGCAAGAGGCTTGCTGCGCCATGCACGACCTTCGATGAAATAATTTATTACAGAAGTACTGTCTCTTTCAAACGTACTAACCTCCGATTGCTGTCCTTACTTTTCTTTCTCCAAATACCCAATCGCCACACAATCAGCTCTGTAATAGACGTTAAGCCATCTGTAAGCTTAGAACGCCAATTCTTCAAAACTTTTAAGGAACATTGAAATATCTTCATAGTACATGTTTAATTATTCTATCTGTCTATCCTTCCAGTGTCGCGTCAGCACCAGCAATAATACAGCGCAAGGCAGGAGCTATCCGTGAACTAGCTAGCGCTGCGGCACCGTGTCCTCACATGTTTAATTATTAACAATACTGATTATTTAAATGAAGTTAAAGTTTTATCTGTATACTATAAGCAACATATTTTGCTGCATTTCATCTTAAAAATGATATCGTCATCATACGCGCTTTATAAAGTGGTGCAGGTTGTGCAATATTATAACTGTAGTGCAAGTTTACAGTGGGGTAGTTGTACTTATAAGTACAGACAGTTCTACAAGGAGCAATTGATTGAGTGCATTCTTGGGATAAAATTGTTTCTGAAACGCGAGGTCCGTACAGGAAAGACTTTGACACGTTTTGCCGTGGCTGAGGTAGTGTGTGCTTGAAACTGTATACCGATAATTCTCTTTCCGATCAGCTGCTGCTGTGATTCCCCACTCAGATACAGTGATATAAATACTCTGAGTGGTGCAGTGAGAGTAATATGGAAAAAGATGATCCGCTGTGGCAACCCTTAACGGGAGCAGCTGAAAGAAGAACAAGATGCAGTGAGAGTAACAACGTGTCACAGGGGGCTGGGTGTGGTCGGCATTCGGCTGCCTATAAAAGGGTCCGCCTCCCAACAATCAAGGCTGGAGTCGGGTGAGGAGGCAGACGAGGTCGGAGAAGGAGGTGGGCGAAGAGATGCCTGAGTGTGAGAGAAGAAGAGAAGAGGCTTAGAAGAGAGGCCTGAAGAGTGAGAGACTGTGGGGGGTGTTTGGTGGCGGTCCACATAGGACTTGTATATAATAGTTGTATGAATAAACATGTGGTGATGCTTAAGAACGTGTCCTCCTGTCTGTGTCCGGGCTGTACCCTTTCACAGTGGTGTAGTCGGCAGGATGCTGCACCTGGCTCAAGGTGCGGACCTGTAGTATGGAAAAAGTCTGTGGAAGGCCCGGCACAGCAGGGAAGCTCACCCACGTGCCGCAGGGGCGGCGTGCACTGAACCCCGCAGGGAAACGTAGAGTCGCGGACCATTAGCGGCCCGCCGTTGGACTGTATGTTTCAGGGGCGGCTCAAAGACGCGGCGGCAGCAGGAGGAGCTGCCGAGAAGGAAGGGCTGCAGCTTCGACAGCCGCAGCAGCCGCGGAGCTGCCCGGAATCTCATCTCCCTGTGAGAGAGGAGGACGAGATGGCCGCCGACCAGAAGTCCCTCCTCGTGACAGGCATGGGATTGGACAGCGTGTCCTGTTTTCTCGCCAATGATTGGTTGGAGGCGGGAGCAGGGAATGTCCATCTCGTGCCTCGAAGAAACCCAAGTGGGCCGCAGGGAAGGGCCCATAGAGAGCAGTCGGCGAGTGGCGCTGCTCAAAAGGTAAGCTCACTGCCGGCTGTTTCTCTCTCCTTGGCAGCGGTTTTGCAGGAGCTGCAAGAAGAGCTGCGGCTTGTGCTATCACTGCCGGCCGAGCGATGTGCCCTCCATACGGAGACGCGGGAGTCAGGAGGAATGGCAGTGGCGTGCGATCAGGAGTCACAGGCAAAGGAGGATCGGCGGGCTGCAGGAGCTTCTGACTGGAGAGGCACAGCAGGGAAGGTAAGAGAGACCGACCCCGTGAAGCTCCGGATGCCAGTGGGGCTAGGTCTGGCCTCTTGCAATAGGCAGATTCGAACCGTCACAGCGTCCTAAAATGAAAGGAGGAAGCGGCTTAAGAAAGCCAGTTCCTCCGACACGGGAGGACGTGCAGCTGGGTGCGCGCGTTCCTCGAAGGGCTGTCCTCTGCGGAGGCAGAGGAATAACCCGCTGGCTGGGAGGAGACAAGCACGTGTGCTCCCGCTGGTGGTCCCATGGCGAGGTCCGAGGACTTGTCAGGGTGGGAAGCCGAAAAAAGGAGCATCGGGGTGCTGATCGGGGCCGAGAGCATTGGCCCAACAGAGGACGAGCCGAGGGGCTGCGTCAGGGCAACGACTCCGCCCTTGTTTTTCTGCTTGGATTACAGGATCGGGCCCTAGGCTACGGAGTGTCGGCTTGCCGCCGAGGAAGGCCAGTCCTCGCGGATCGGTCCGCTGGCCCCTGGAGGTCTCAGCTAGCGGGGGACTATTGTCACAGGTGGCTGGGTGTGGTCGGCATTCGGCTGCCTATAAAAGGGTCCGCCTCCCAACAATCAAGGCTGGAGTCGGGTGAGGAGGCAGACGAGGTCGGAGAAGGAGGTGGGCGAAGAGAGGCCCGAGTGTGAGAGAAGAAGAGAAGAGGCTTAGAAGAGAAGCCTGAAGAGTGAGAGACTGTGGGGGGTGTTTGGTGACGGTGCACATAGGACTTGTATATAATAGTTGTATGAATAAATGTGTGGTGATGCTTAAGAACGTGTCCTCCTGTCTGTGTCCGGGCTGTACCCTTTCACAAACGCTAAAGCAGTTATGGTATTTGGAATACTATGGCTATTCCCTGGACCATTATATTGCTGCAGGTTAATTACAATCAGATGCATTACACTAATAAATAATATGCAGTTAATTTCAGTGTATTTATAAAGCCGCGTCAGGAATGTGGGTCTAAGAAAGAAAGGGTAACCACACAGGAACAGTAGCACTGCTTTGACGCTGGGTGCCGCCAGTCTGCAAAACCGAGCGAAGAAATTGCATACGCCAGGACATGAGATACCGTGGAAATGTGCGTGGCTTTACGCCAACTTTAGGTTTTATACATCGCGATTTGAGCATGGAAATGTTCGTACGCAACATTTCTGTGCATACGCACCGTTTATACATGAGGCCCCGGACTGAAGTTGGAGACCCCTGGTCTAAAGAAAGAAAGATTTCTAGGCAGCCTTCAGATTAACTAATACAAAGCTGTAACATCTACAATGTTTTTCCAGACCCTCATATCCGATATTGGCATGCAGTTCAACAGAACCTAACTTGGCTGCAATAAGGGACCAGCCCGGGATTGGATACCATCCTATCACTGAGCACATACAGTATTATTACAGTTATCACCCACACCAAAGCAATTATCCTAACATCCTAACAAACCCATATAAACACACAGAAAACATGCAGACTTCACATAGAAGGCACCCCAACTGGCATTAAAAATGAACTAATAAACAAAGCAAGGTGGCAATTATATAAATACTAAATTATAATTAAAACATTCATAGCAGTAAAAAATGAAAGCAAATGTTAAACATTAAAGCACGTTCTTTAGTGTCAGTGATTGCAATGGTGTAATTTTCAAAGAAAGTGTTTCAAATGTAAAATTTAGCACAGTTATTTTGATCAAGGTAATTTCACACAACTTTGGCTTATTTCCCATTATGGTTTGGAAAGAGCTTCTCCTCAAAGTGCTTAATATCAATGATTCCTTGCTCCTTAAACAAGTTTCAAGTTTTAACATTTAACATACATATTACACATATTACTACATAACTGAGTGTGTGAAAGCAAAAAAAAGAAGCCTCACTAAAAATGTGAAAATGTTAAAATAAAAAATGCTTTTTGGGCTATTGTGATTGAGAGATGAAGCTCATCAGCATAAAAATTTGACAGAATGCCTAACAGATCTCCAAAAAAAAAATGTCCTGAACTACAGTACAGCGTCACACTTACAATGCCTGATTCAAAGCAACATGGCCACATAGAGAACACTGACGCTGGCTTTCACTCTAACCAATTTCTTATATCACCGAACAATGACTGCCATGTCATTATGTAAATACAATCATTTCTCTGAAACACTTTGTTTTCCTATCCCCAAGGCACACTTGTCAATTGTAATACTAGATTCTTGGCTGGGTTGGTGTGGGTGCAGCACGAAATGGTAGAGCAGAGAAAGAGAATTATAAAAGCTGCAGAATAAAAAAGAGGAATACAGTCCTGAATGAAGACTGAAACAAGTCCTGCTAGTTAATCACTACTGGGACTATCTATCCATGATCTAAACCCTTAGGCCCATTGTGTTTACCTGACCTAGAAAGACAGACATCATTCCATCATGGAGCTCATTGATTCAGACACACAGACACACACACACTGTATGTACATCCAGGAAGCATTCAAGTTCAAGTTCAACTTTGCTATCCTAACACTGTTTGGAGAAATCCTAAAGATGCACATGTCATCTGCATTATTAATGTTTTGGGTAACTAATCTTATTCTTCAAGTTAACTCAAACACATTTAGATGGTAGGGGCAATCTGGGCTCAGATCTCGTGTTCACACCTTTTTATTCTTTCTGGACATTTTCCAACTCAAAATTATAAGCTTCACTGCCACTTTTCTCCTTTCTACTGTTCTTCAGTATTTAAAACATGGAAATTTGTGATAATACTTGCTGTTTCATAATTGTTATAAAAAAAGTCCAGATCCTACAATAAGTCATGTTCTGAAAGGCTAAGGGTGTTACATCTGTTTAAGAGGTCAGTTAGAATGAAAAATAAGGATAACAGTACTGGGACTACTACTGAAACAAAAAAATAAGAAAACCTGCAAAACTAGATCACCCATGTCACCCTAATTTTTGCCAAACCTGGCAGACATGGCAGAAAACTGGCCAAGTCTGCTGCATCTGTAACACACATGAATTATACTTTGCATTGTTATTATTAATTAATTAAGTAGAAATAGTTGGTCATTGAGCTGATTCATGCCCACAGAATACTAAACATGTAACTGAAATCTTACCTTACATACTGTAAATTAAATAAGTATGAGACGTTTAAGGACTACCTGAAAGAAAGTAACAAACTAAACACTGAAGCCCCTACTGTTTTAGGATAAAATGAGTGTCTTATCTAAGCAGTTGCCTGACCACCAAAGATTTTACTCCACAACTGTTTCTGCTAGCATCAGGACACTAAAACCAAAGGGGTTCTAATGTCTATGCATACCCAAGGTTCTCCATTTCACTGCGGTAGCGCTGCTCCGACACTTTGCTCTTGTGCTGCTTGCTCTCCAGGTGAAGCCGGAACTCTGTTTCTTCACTGGCCCCAGAGTTACACATTGAGCAGTAGAACTGGCCGCTGGGAGTTACGCACATTGCCAAATCGCGAGGGATTCGCTGCCGTGGCCGAGGATTGTAATACGGACCTGGGCAAAAAATATTAAGAGAAAAAATGTAAACAACTATTAAAATCACAGCTGTTTCATTATCCAAAAATAAATGTTATGTTATATACTGTGGTACTGTGTGTGAATACCTTCATAATGTTTTACAGGTATAATTGTTTCACATATTTGCATAAGTAAATAATATTAAGTGGCCAATTGAGGATCATTGATGGGACCAGATCAATGTTTTGAACGTTGTCTAATGCTATAGCTGCTCAGTTACACACTGCCTAAGTAAGGCTGCTTAAAGCATGTTTATTCATATTCTTCTTATCCATTATCAGCTAAAAGTCAAGGGAACATCAAGCCCAAGGCAGGAAGCAACCCCAGATGGACAGCCAGTCCATAACAGGTCTAATCAAGTTGGGGGGAACCAAAGGACCCAAAGAAAAACCTAAACAGGCACAAGAAGAACATGCAAACTCCAACAGGTAGTGTCCAGACAAGGGGATAAACCCAGAACCCTAGAGCTGTGATATAGCAGTGCTAACATACATAACATGCACTGCCTTAGAAAGCAAACTGGTTATTAAGGACCTAAACTATCCTGCCCACTTTTCTCACTCGATTCTTCTGGCAAATGGTACAGCACCATTAGCATTCATACCAACAGACTCTAGGGCAGTTTATATATCTTAAGGCTACTGAAAAACCAGTTATAATAAGAAATACTGTGACATAAAAAAAAGAAAAAATATTTACAGTACTGTGCAAATGTTTTAGGCTGGTGTGAAAAAATGCTGTAAACAAAGAATGCTTTCAGAAATATAAATAATGATTGTTTATTGTTATCAATTTACAAAATGCAAAGTGAGCGAACAAAAGAAAAATCTAAATCAAATCAATATTTGGTGTTACTACCTTTTGCCTTCAAACCAGCATCAATTCTTATAGGTTCACTTGCACAAAGTCATGGATTTTGTAGGATTATAGTCAGGTGTATGATCAACCAATTATACCAAACAGGTGCTAATAATCATTAATGTCACACGTAGGTTGAAACACAGTCATTAACTGAAACAGAAACAGCTGTGTAGGAGGCTTAAAACTGGGTGAGGAACAGCCAAACTCTGCTACCAAGGTGAGGTTGTGGAAGACAGTGTCATGTCATGGCAAGATTGAGCACAGCAACAAGACACAAGGTAGTTATACTGCATCAGCAAGGTCTCTCCCAGACAAAGATTTCAAAGCAGACTGGGGTTTCAAGATGTGCTGTTCAAGCTCTTTTGAAGAAGCACAAAGAAACGGGCAACATTGAGGATCGTAGAAGCAGTGGTCGGCCAAGAAAACTTAGTGCAGCAGATGAAAGACACATCAAGCTTATTACCCTTCGAAATCGGAAGATGTCCAGCAGTGCCATCCGTTCAGAACTGGCAGAAACCAGTGGGACCCAGGTACACCCATCTACTGTCCGGAGAAGTCTGGCCAGAAGTGGTCTTCATGGAAGAGTTGCAGCCAAAAAGCCATACCTCCGACGTGGAAACAAGGCCAAGTGACTCAAGTATGCACGAAAACACAGGAACTGGGGTGCAGAAAAATGGCATCAGGTGCTCTGGACTGATGAGTCAAAATTTGAAATATCTGGCTGTAGCAGAAGGCAGTTTGTTCGTCGAAGGGCTGGAGAGCGGTACAATGAGTGTCTGCAGGAAAACAGTGAAGCATGGTAGAGGTTCCTTGAACGTTTGGGGCTGCATTTCTGCAAATGGAGTTGGAGATTTGGTCAGGATTAATGGTGTTCTCAATGCTGAGAAATACAGGCAGATACTTATCCATCATGCAATACCATCAGGGAGGTGTATGATTGGCCCCAAATTTATTCTGCAGCAGGACAACGACCCCAAACATACAGCCAAAGTCATTAAGAACTATCTTCAGCGTAAAGAAGAACAAGAAGTCCTGGAAGTGATGGTATGGCCCCCACAGAGCCCTGATCTCAACATCATCGAGTGTGCCTGGGATTTACACGAAAAGACAGAAGGATGTGAGGGAGACTACATCCACAGAAGATCTGTGGTTAGTTCTCCAAGATATTTGGAACAACCTACCAGCCGAGTTCCTTCAAAAACTGTGTGCAAGTGTACCTAGAAGAATTGATGCTGTTTTGAAGGTAAAGGGTGGTCACACCAAATATTGATTTGATTTAGATTTCTCTTTTGTTCATTCACTGCATTTTGTTGATCGATGAAAATAAATGATTAACACTTCCATTTTTGAAAGCATTCTTTGTTTACAGCATTTTTTCACACCTGCCTAAAACTTTTGCACAGTACTGTATATGTACAGTGCTTTGCAAAAGTAATCAGACCCCTTCACTCTTCTCACATTTTGTTATGTTGCAGCTTTATGCTAAAATATTTTAAATGCATCCAGTATTTTCCCCTTTATCAAACAACACTCAGTACCCCAGAATGACAAAGCGAAAACAGGATTTTAAAATTTTTTGCAAATTTAACAAAAGTAAAAATCTAAAACATCAAATTGACAAAAATATTCAGACCCCTTACTATGACACTTGAAGTTTAACTCAGGTGCATCCCATTCTAATGATCATCGATGAGATGTTTCTATGCTTTGTTTAGAGTTCACCTGTAATCAATTCAATTGATTGCACATGATTAGCAAATGTACACATCTGTCTATATAAGGTTCAACAGCTGACAATGTGTATCAGAGCAAAAATCATATTCATTAGATCAAAGGAGTTACCTTAAGGACTTAGGGATAGGATTGTGTCGGAGCACAGATCTGGGGAAGGCATTAAAGGAATCTGCATCATTAAATGATCCCAAAAGCACAGTGGCCTTAATGTAATAGGTTTGGAGCAACCATGACTCTTCCTAGAGCTGGTTGCCTAGCCAAAATTAGCAATTGTGGGAGAAGAGACCTGGTAAGAGAGATGATCAAGAACCGGATGGTCACTCTGGCTTAGCTTCAGAGAACCTGTATGAAGATTGGAAAAAACTTCCAGATGGACAACCACCACTGCAACACCCTTCCACTCTGGGCTTGTTGGGAGAGTGGCCACAACATACATGAAAGTCTGTTTGGAGTTTGCAAAAAAGCACCTAAAAGACTCTCAGATTCTTTGATCTGATTAAACCAAGACTGAAATGTTTCATTTAAATTCTGTGTCATATCTGGAGGAAACTAAGCATTACTCATCACCTGGACAATACATAATGCTATGGGTTGTTTTTCAGCATCAGAGAATGGGAAACTAGTCTTGGTTGAGGGAAAGCTGAAAAGAGCAACAATATCATTAATGAATAACTGCTCTAGAGAGTTCTGGACCTCGTATCTCAAGGGCCGAAGGTTCACCTTTCAGCAAGGACATTGGCCTTAAGCACAAAGCAAAGACAATACAGGAGTGACTTAAGATCAACAGTAAATGTTCTTGAGTGGCCCAGCCAGAACCTAGACTTGAACCCAATCGAACATTTCTGGAGAGATCTCAAGAATAGCTGTCAACCAATGGTCCCCATTAAACCAGACAGAGTTTGAGAGAATCTGCAGTGAAAAATTTAAGAAAATCTCCAAATTCAAGTGTGTGAAGCTTGTCACATCATACCCAAAAAGACTTCAAGCCATAATTGCTTCTAGTAATTGATGAGTAAATATTTTATTTTTTTATTTTTAATAAACTTGCAAAAATTTCTAAAACCTTGTTTTTGATTTCTCATTCTGGGGTATTGATTGTTACTTGATTAGGCAAAAATGTATTTAAATTATTTTAGCATAGGTCAAGTCAAGTAAAGTGGCTTTATTGTCATACCATCCATACATAGTATTGCAGTGGTACAAAATAACGTTCTTCAGGTTCAAGGTGCAACATACACATAAACACAGGACAACTGCAAGACAAGTGAAGAACTATACTATACATTTTAAAATGTACATGTTAAGAGACAGATTGTTACACTTGCACTAGTCCATCTATCTCTGTATCCCCATTCTGAAAACTAACTCATCCCGATTGTTGATGACACCTACTACCATTGTGTCATCAATAAACTTAATGATGGCGTTAGTACTATATGCAGCCTTACATTCATGAGTTTTCAGAATGAACAGAAGTGGGCAGAGTACCTAGACCTGGGGGGCACCGGTGCATAGTGTGATGGTGCTGGTTCTGATGGAGACTGTCTGGTATCTCTCTGTCAGGAAGTCCAGTTGCATAGGGAAATGATGCAGCCTAGCAGACTCGATATACTTAAGAGCTTCTGAGGGATGATGAACTGAAGTCCACGAACAGTATTCTGGCACAAATGTCTCCTTCGTCCAGATGGGACAGGGCCTGATAAAGAGTAGATGATATGGCATTTTCAGTGAAATGGTCCAGGCGACAAGCAAGCTGGAGAGGGTCATTTGATATGGGAATTCCAGCTTTCAAGTGTCCCAACACTAGCCTCTCGAACAAGTTCATGATGGCAGGTATGAGTGCAATAGTCATTGAGACAAAAGACAGATGACTTCTTCAGCATGGGTTTGATATATATATTGTGGCAGACGTCCGGATCCCTTACCAGGCTGGGACGCCCTGAGTATGGAAGGACTGGGGGGAGAGTAATTTCAAGATCATTTCTCCCTGGGACTGACAGAGGGCAGCCCCTTTGGTTTCCTGCTGGGCCATGGGTTATAAGCATGGAAGCTCAACCCTGCCAGAAGAAGCTCGTTGGGCACCTGGAGTCCTTCCAGATGCCCTATAAAAGGAGTCAGTCACTGCCACTCAATGGCCAGAGTTGGGAGGAAGAAGACAAAGCCTGAGAAGGACTGGCGGCAAAGAAGGGACTGTGCTCTGTGCTTTACTTAGTGCTGTGGAAGGCAATAAACTGTGTGCTGTGTGGCAAAACCTGTGCATCCTGCATGTCTGTGTTGGGGTAATGGGAGCAATATATAAAATATCTTCAGAAAGTACCACCTCCAAGTATATTTTATTGTTATACAACAGTGAATACCTCTGGATTAATTTGTTATTCTCTTTCTTTTTTTTTTTTTTAAAGTGACCAACAGAGAAAGATTCTTTAATGTCAAAGTGAAAACAGATCTCTAAAAAGAAATCTAAATCAATTACAAATATATAACAAAATAATCGATTGCATAAGTATTCATGGCAAACCTAAATCATCACTGGTGCAGCCACATGGTTTTAAATGTCACACAATTAGTTAAATGGAAATCACCTGGGTGGTGTTTCAGTTAATTGGAGTATAAAAGCATCTGATCTGGTAGGCCCAATTTGTGGTGAACCAGTATCATGGACTAAACTAAACAAAGAATACAAAAGAACACTACAAACAACTCTGTGAAAAGGTGATTGAAAAGCCAGAGGTCGGAGACAAGAAAATATCTAAGTCACTGAATATCCCTTGAAGTCAAGTTAAATCAATCATTAAGCTTTAGATAGAGTATGGTGCAGCTGTGAAAGTACTTAGAGCAGGCCATCCAGAAAAACTGAGTGATCATGCAATAGGAAGACTAATAAGGAAGTCCACCAAGAGACCTATGATGAAGGAGTTACAAGTTACAATGACTGAGATTGAAAAGACTGTGCATATAAGAACTGTTGCTCAGACATATCCACCAGTCAGAGCTTTATGGCAGAATGAAAGAAAAGACCACCATAAAAAAACAAACATGACATCTTGGCTAGAGTTTGTCAGAAGGTACATGGGAGACTCTAAAGACACATGGAACATGATTCTGTTGGCTGAAGAGACAAAAATTGAGGCCAGCAGACTAAAATTTATGTTTGGAATAAACTAAACACTGTACGTTATCAGAAAACACAGCATTCCCCCCATGAAGTATACATTTTTTTATGTATACATTTTGTGTGTTCATCTTTGTTGATATTGTATTAATGTCACTGTTCTGAGGACACAAGCAATTAAAATTTTCATTATATATACTATATACACTACACATGATAATAAAGTTGAACTTCACCAACCGCATCTTTGAACCATTGATTTCTGAAAAAATAATCATGACAGGCAGGATGTACGATAAAAGCACTACCATCATCATCAAGTAAATCATAATTTAAAGGAAGGACAGTATATAAGTAGACAGCACAGCCATACAGTCAAGGCATTTTGCTTTCAGATTTTAAAGCACAACATTTGCCATTCTGTATTCCAGATTAAGTACCTTATAATATTGAAAAACTATGACTAGATCAGATGATTCAGTGCTTTGACTCAAAGCACCTTTATTTACTTGAAGCAATGAACAGTAAATAAATGAAAACTGGATAAACATTTAATCTCAACTTTCTGAGAAACACCTTGACAGGATTTTGCATTAACTCTCCTTTTGCTAAGCCTGTAAAAAACTTGGCTAATGCACGTGTAGAAAAAAGGACCCTAGCAGGCAGTTGGAGGAACCCTTGGGAAGACAGACAAATCAAGTATAGTGTTTGGTTACACTAAAAGAAGTGTTGCACATGTCATCAGGAAGATGAAAGTGATGTTACATTGGAAAGTACTTACTTCTAGGAACAACTACGCACAGAGGCCAGCAAGCTGCGTCAGTAAACTGCGACATGCTTTTAGTCAAAGAGCTCCAGCACTGCTTAGGCATCTCCAGCACAGCTAATGGAATATTTCTCTAACTTCGTGGTTTCATTTACTCAGACAGTTATTCATGTAATGCTAATGCCTGCAGCATTGTCCACTCTTTAATAATTCAGCCACAGTACTTCCTGTGTCTGACACCAATATACATGTCTACTATCAAATGTTATGCTGCATATTGTATTTGAATGTTCTTGTCATGTACTCTGCTATCTTTTGTTACTTTTTTATTGTATTCTTATTTGCTTCAAATGCCTTTTCTATTGCTATTTGCTTTTTAAGGTGCTACAGTATATTAACTAAAGGTTATGTGATTAATAGAAATGTCAAATCTAGCCCAGAATTCTCACATTACACTGAATCTGGTAAGCTCTAGCACCAGGCTGTTATCACTAGAGCTGCATTATTAGCAGTGAATATATTTGAACTTTCACAGTGAAATTGCCCAATTTGGCAACTTAGTTTGATGTAAATAATATCACAAGTGAGGCAAGCTTTAGCTGCATCAGACTACACAAGCAAGGGTCTCTCTGTGAAGTTTATAAAGCATTGCTTTTCAAGTTGAGGTTTAAGTTTATTGTCATGTGTATGTAGTACAATGAAATTCTTACTCACCTATCTCCTACGAACAATGCAATAAAAGACACTCGCAAAGAAAGAATCCATAGCATCTTATCTCAGCTCATCATTTTAAACCACTTTTCCTGGTGAGGGTAGCAGTGGCAGGAGGCAGCCCAGACTTCTCAAGCTACAGAATACAGCTCTTCATGGAGAATTCCCAGGCATTTCATACCAGCCAAGAGATAAAATCCCTACAGCATGTCCTGGGTTTGTTGTAAGGTCTATGCCCAGTGGGACATGCCTGGAGAAGCTTCAGGGGAAGTCTCTCAGTTCGCATCCTTTTGACATGCCATAACCACCTCAACTAGCTCCTCTTGATGCGGAAGGAGCAGCAATTCTATTCTGAGGAAAGATTCATAGAGTGTCAGGTCAGCAGCTCTATGAAGAAAGCTCATTTCAGTCACTTGTATTCTTGAGCTCATTTTTTCGGTCATTACCCACAGCTCATGACCATAATTGAGGACATGGATGTAGAACAAGCATTAAACCAAGAGTTTTGCCCTTAGATTCAGGTCCTGTTTCACCAACATGGACCGGTACAGTGCCTGCACATGCAGCCACTCTAGTCCGCTTGTCGATTTCTCACATTCCCTTCTTCCATCACTTGTGAACAAGATACTT
The DNA here is from genome assembly GCF_900747795.2 of Erpetoichthys calabaricus. Taxonomy (NCBI): domain Eukaryota; kingdom Metazoa; phylum Chordata; class Cladistia; order Polypteriformes; family Polypteridae; genus Erpetoichthys; species Erpetoichthys calabaricus. The sequence goes on along the minus strand of NC_041395.2, from coordinate 140,809,731 downwards.
GAATTTCTCCACTAAGGGAAGCTTTCCCCCTCTCACATGCAGAAAGCATTCTTTCTCTAAAGAGAGAGCACCATTAACTTGAAGGTGCTGATCCACACCCCTGTCACATCACAATCAGCAGAAATCAGATAAGACAAAGCTGGAAACATCATTTATAAAGCAATTATTTTAATCCCTAGCCTATTAAAAAAAAATTAAAAACAACTTTTCAGAGTCCACAGGGTTGAGGAGTTTTTTGTAAGTTTCACTTCTACCGCTTGATAAATTCCCCAGAAGAGATCAGCACCTCTCCATCCCTGCCTTGAACAATTTGGGCAAGGTCACACCCTTCTAAGGCATTGAACAGTGTGCCAGAATGGCCTCAATCCTATTAGATCATCTGTCTTAGTGGCCTCTACAAACTCTGCCCATGCTCAAGTTTTTGCTTGCCCAACCAATTTTGCTGCAGTCCTCTTAGTTTTGTCAGCACCTCTCAACCAAGTCAGGAGATTCCATAGACATCATTTCCCCAAAGTCCACCTTCTTCAGTCTGACAGTTTCCCTCATGTCTGATGTCCACTGTTAAGTCCTTGGGTTGCCATCATGAGAGGCAATGACTCTGTCCTATTGTCTTAACAATATTTGTCCACACTCTTCCAGGCCTGCACATGAAACACCCTTCTGTCTCTGGCTTTCCAACTTTAACAAATTAATGTCCTGTTAACAAAAATAGTAACATTTAATGATGTGTTCGTAAAGACCATCTTATCATTAAATTTCTTACTCTGAAACAGTACCTACACGTTATGTTTTTCCCCATGTTTTGTCTTCTGTGTCATATAAGTCACTTTGGATGAAGATGCCTGGTAAATACAAAATGTTCAACTAAGTGTGATGCTTGTTTTGCCTACAGCTGGCATTTCCTCCTTGGACCCAGGTGATCAAAAGTCATAGACCAAGATGGACTAGAGTAAATATGGACTGACAATAACAAGAGATGCAGCAAAGATCTGTTGCAAACACCTAAGAATAGAAAAACTGAAGTGATACTGATAATTACACACAAGGTGGCTACTGCATTTCTAAACATTTGTCAATGACGTACTTTGCAAAAGAAAATCAGGGCATGAAGCAGGGGTACATAGAAGATATGTTTGGTATTTTTCAAGTCAAAGTTATTTCTTCACAATCATGGTATTTATTAATCTGCCATACGAAATTGCATTCTAAAGTGAAGCATATTTTATAAATAAAAAATAACATTTTAAAATGGGGATAAATGGTTCCTGGGACCAATGTGAAAAAAGTGAATTTATCCATTAGGCTTGGTCCAGGAGACCACCGTGCCTCCATATTTTTGTTCCAACTGAATTTCTTCATTATTTGCTGATAATAAAACTTGCTATTGAATTCTGTGGCTAGTCAGTGATTTCATTTTGCCATATTATTTCAATCTTATTATTCTGTTTTGAGAATATTATCCAGATTATTTTTAGCCTGAAGCAGATTAGTAACTTTCTCTCCTTCCCTTCTTCCATTTCTTTCCCAATATTTTAGCTGTTGCTTCATGAAGAACACAAATGGCTGTAAATGGGATCATGTTCGATGGTGAGATGTTGCTTAATTTGCCATTTTCACCTCACTGTTAATTAGATAGATAGATAGATAGATAGATAGATAGATAGATAGATAGATAGATAGATAGATAGATAGATAGATAGATAGATAGATAGATAGATTATATTTTATTTATTACATTTATTATTTATTTATTATATTTATTATTATTATTTATTTATTAGAATTCATTGTCTCCAGGGGAAATTAACATTTTACAGAAACATCTCAATAAATAAATAAATAGATAGGTAAATAGTTAAAAACAAACAACAACCCCCACAAACACACATAAAAATTTAAAAACGTCTGGCTTGTATCACAGAGAGCTGCTGCTGTCAATAACAAGCCTGTAGGTGGAAGTAATATGAGGATAGACCTGCTAAAATTGATCTACAGGTTTATATTTAAAGTCAACGATATTTGGATACAGCAGGTCCAGCTTGTAGTGTCCACAAATGGAACATGCCTGACTTGTTTGAAGCCACCAGCATTTAGAATGTTTCATCGATAAGATATTGGTACAAACTGAATTATTTCTGTTGTTGAGTCAGCCAGAATGATGAAACTTATTTTCCTGGATAGTGACATGGACATATTCAATTTGCAATTCAATGTCTTGATCACATTAAATTGTACTGTGCTCCCTTTTACACCATTGCACATTCACAAAAATCTCCAGTTCCCTCCTGCTTTTTCCACTCAGTCTGATGATCCCAGTCCAACATTAAAACAGCATCTGAAATAATATGTGTAAGCCGTTTATCCATAGTACCCAAAAAATCACAGCACCTGAACATGCCATACCGTGCTATGAGGCATAAAAATTCAAACAACTTATATGAAGAATATTTCTCATTATATACAGTCAGGGCTGTCTGAATTCCTTTCCACCTTACTTTTATCCTTGTTATAGATCTGTGCCTTTTCCATCTCCAGTCAAGCTTGTAACTTTAATCCATGCCTTGGATATTTGCCCTTTCGCCCATTTCTTTTTTGGAAGAGCAGTTCTCCTGATAGGGCGTAACAGGGCTCATTAGGCAGCGGTGAGCGCAGTGCTACCAGGTGAATATGGGAATATTTAATTTATCCCAGTTAACATATACTTATATTCTCAGATATTATAGACACAGGCAGCCATCAGATCTTTTACTCTCACCGTTTGACATTTCTCAAGTTCGAAGCTTGTCTGACAGGCAGTTGAGGCAGAATGGTACTAGCGTCTGCATGGACAGCACCATCTCTTCAATTTAATTTAAATTCATTCAAAGATATATGGTAACAAGCTAAAGGCAAAATCTTAACATTTCTAATTAAAAACATGAATTCATTACATAAAAAGATCAGCAACTCTAAATACAAAAAAGAGGACACCTGATGTAAAGCACTTCTATAAGGAAAGTTATTTAAAACTCCTCACTTTGGATCTGACAGACAAGCACTTTCACTAGACATAAATATTTTAATATTCCTACCTGGAATGTTTTGAGGAACATGCATATTCCTACGGGCTTTCATGACTTTAAGCTCACTGCCCTCTTTTCTTGTCCACCTTTGGTTGGTTTCTGATGTGTCTCTAAAACACAGAAGCGATTCCATGATTAAAAATTGTAAACATTTTACTAGCAAGAAGATATTTCCCAATATCTCATCGTTATGGGTTTTTCAAAATGGTCTTCTTTAACTATAAAGATTGCTGTGATATGCACAATAAAGCATGAAGACTTCATATTAATAAAAAATGTTTTGTATGTAATTCTGAAAGAAGAAAATCCTGGATAAATTAATGAGATCAATGCAAAGAATTTCACAGTTTACAGAAATATGCTGTTCATTTAAAAAAACTTTCATATTCCAAAATTGAACTTTGCAATAATGTTAAAAATAAATACTGCAAGTAAATTGTATGCCTCTTTAAATGTTTTATTCTCACAATGTGGAAATTACATGAATGCATTTTAAAACTTGCCCAATTCATCCATTTTCTGAATCCTTTAAGTTTGTTACAGAATTATGGAGACATGAAACCTATCCCAGAAACAATGACAACCAGGTGGTCTTGCTTGCATGAAACAGTGATAAAATATAGAATAAAAAACGGAAATAAATAAATAGCATGCAACATATGTGCAACTAGCCATCTACCGCGGCTTCGCTTGCGTATTAGTGAAACAGGAGAGTGAGGAGGGCCCTGCCCAGCTCTCTACTCCAGACGTCACTCTTCCCCCTCCCCTCAGCCCGTAGCCTGTGTCTCAGATTAGCGCGAATATATCGCTCCTGCAAATGAACTATGATTCTTAGCGCAATGAGAGAACTCGCAAAATCAACTGGAATGTTCAAGCAAATTATAGAAAAAAAAGATCTAAATCCGTTAAGTAGTTCTCGTTCACTAACTAAGCGGAGTTAAGGCCTAATACATACTTTTAAGGGCCATCAAAACTTATCCAGCACTAAATGACATAAGGCAGGAGAACGGAGAAGCAGTTCATCACAGAGTACTACTCGTGATGACAGGGAGCTGAGGCAATAGACTCAAAATACAGAGAGTGAAAACTATAAAACAGCAATGAGACTGAACATTTACGGAAATCAAACAGTGATTGTGCAGTAGTTAGCACTGCTGCCCCCTTATATAATCCATGATATCTGCATGGGTTTATCTCATAGTAAATGTGTTCTCCTCCCAAAAATATGCAAGTTAAGTTTATTGTCAACTTTAAACATAATAAGCAGTGGTGTATGCAAGACTGTGGCCAACGTTAATTGATGTCTTGTGGGATAGGATACAACCACCTATAATCTGGATTAGGCAATGGATCAGAGGATAGCTATGAACACAACAATGCATTAAATATAAAAACACTATGTCACCCTTATTTAGTAAGTGACAAAAAATAAAAAGTTAACACTTACATAAATGCATTATTCTGCTGGGCCTCTGCCAGTCGCAGCCTCTTGGCATGGTTCTTGCCATGGTAATGAGCTTGCGCCACAGCAGGAGAGCTGAATGAGGCATCACACAGCTTACAGTAATCATCCTCTGTGGCCAGAATTACTCGGCTGCCACTCTTGAAGAAACCTGACTAAAAAAAACAAAAAACAGAGGCTTCAGATTAATTAAATTTTAGTAAGAGGCAGAGTCAGTGTCAGCTTCCTTTAGGCTTGACTCAGTTACTACATAGTAATGCATCGTGAATTCATTGGCAACATTCCAGGCTGGGTCATGGATCCAATACCAAGAATTTCCTTTCAGCAGATGGCTAGCTGGCTCTATCATTTTGGCAGCTACAAGGAGGAAAACCCTTGATCCGGTTGAGGTGGAAGCAGGAAGTTTCATGCTTCACTAGGCTGACAGATGTCACTCAATATTTTGTAATTAACAGATCTTCAGTACTTGAATTGTTTCTTTGCTTTCATTCTTCCAATAATCTCTTGCCTTTTTGGTTCCCCCTTGTTATTTATTTATTTCACATGCAAGGTTTAAAATATTAGACTTCCTTTACAATGACATGCAAGAGCCTAACGACTTGAGTTCTTTCTTGTGCTGCTTCCTGTTTTTCACCCGTTGCAGCTGAGACAACTGTTTTCAGGATAAAGTGGGTTTAGAAAAGACATACTGTATACAGACAAAGGAGCTGCCCAAATAAACATATTCAAAGTTGTTTTTCACTTATGAGTTTTTTCTTAATATGGTACTTCAGTTTTAAATGGAAATTATACCAAAGCATCTCTGACTTTTGTTTTTGCAAAATATTGGTATTTTCAAAAGGGCTTGTTTAATTTACTAGAAATGCTGTAAAAGCCATAGTTATGGGGTACAAAATGTAATAACCTGATGGGCGCTTTCTATAGTAACTATAGTATAACAAGAATATTTGCATTATATAATATTTTGGCCAAAATGGGCAGCTAGGCTAAAGAAAAGAATCTTTTTGCTGTATGTTTATTTTGTAGAATCCCTCCATCATTTTATAAGAACCTAAGACACCTACCAAATGAGGGGAATCCATTCAGTCTATCAGGCTCAATTCATTAGGTGAGAACTACATGTTCCCAAAATCTCTTCCAGGTACCTTGTAAAAGTTCTTAAGGTTTCTGCTGAAACTACACGACTTGGTCATTTGTTCCCAATTACATTGAACCCTTTTTGTGATGAAGTGCTTTCCTGCTTCTGTTTTAAGCTTACCATAATCTCATATTCACTTAATTCAGTTCAGTGTCACTGAGGCCAGAACCCCATACACACAGTATAGTCCGAAAAGCAGGAAACAGTCCTGAGTGGGACACAAGTGTATTGCAGGGTTCACTCACTCAGGTATCTTCAGTCACACTGGGACAATTTACATTTAATAGTTAATCTAACCTGCATATCTTTGAAGACGTGGGAGGAAAACTGGAATACCCAGAGGAAAACCCACACAAAGCTGGGGAGAACACACAAATTCCACACAATGGGTATGAAAGTTAGAAAGATTTTCTAACTTCATTTTACTAGATGAATACTGTTGGAGCAATATTATCTATGTCATTAAAATTCTCTGGACATGGATTATACTGACTATAGCCTTCTCTGCTCAAGACTAAAGAAGATTTAATTCTTAGACTGTCAGTGTAGAACATGCAATTTATTTTAGGAATGCGCTTTGCAAGGCACTGCACTGCAGTCCTGCAGCACAGCTTTTCTTGAGGAGAATTTGGTGTTAGGGTGCACTGCAGTGTACACTTCTGCTCAGCTGTGCCACGTCCTTGTAAAATGTATAGCCCAACAAAAGCACAGAAATCACACAGTGGCACAAAAGACTAGCCCAATACTGGACGCTGGCAAAGTAACATACTGTAAAGCGTGTTGCAAAGTTGAGAGCATAGGACCCTTCCCTCACTTAGAAACTTGAAACTGATAGAATGGGTATAAACCACTGAACCACTGAACAACATCCCCATCTGAGATTTTAGAATGATATCAAGTATGATAAAGTACGCATACAGGTGTGAACAGCGGCGGGAAGGTCACATGAAAGACAAAACAAATGCTTATAAGGTAGAGTTGTCGGTTTGAAAAATAGCACAAATATCACTGTTTTAAAAAATGTCTCAAATGCAACTAACTGAAGCTCGTTTTTTCCCTTGGATGCTGACCAAAAATAGCTTAATTGGGACTTGGCAACACTGCTCCTGCTTTTGTGAATGTATTTATCAGGCACACAAATCTGGTTGAGGTGCAGATCTGGACAATCAGGAAATGAAAACAAACCATGAAAAGATTTAAATAAAAACAAATGATATTTGTTAAAAATCCAGAGAAATTCAAAACCAGGTTAAAAATCCAGGCATTCATCAAAAGAACCAAAATGGAGACAAATCATTATCAAAAGTAACAATCCTAATCTTATTTAAGACAGAAATGCACTGCAAACAGAATCCAAGTTTCTGGGTCTGAATAAAAGAAAAAATCAGAGCACAATTCTATTGTAGATAGGGAAAGGCCTAAAACAACAGGCAGGAAAACAGGTAACTTCTTGAATAAAACCAGGGGAAATATGCAAAAGGCAAAACAAATGAAAATAAAAATAAAACAAAGCAACTGAAACCTAGACAAGAGGCAAAAATCATAGTCAAAAGTCAGGCAAGGCACATAAAATAATCACAAAGAGAATTCAAAAAGGGTTAGAAGGCTCAGTACAAAAGGAGAGGAGGAGGAGGCTGGGAGCATGAACTGATACAACAACAACAACATTTATTTATATAGCACATTTTCATACAAATAATGTAGCTCAAATTGCTTTACATGATGAAGAAAAAAAAAAGACAAAGTAAAAATTAAAATAAGACAACACTAATTAACATAAAATAAGAGTAAGGTCCGATGGTCAGGGAGGACAGAAAAAACAAAAAAAACTCCAGACGGCTGGAGAAAAAAAAAATCTGCAGGGGTTCCAGACCATGAGACCACCCAGCCCCCTCTGGGTACTCTACCTAACATAAATGAAATACTCCTCTTTGTATTTAGGGTTCTCATGGAAGGACTTGATGATGATGGTCATGTAGACTTCTGGCTTTTAATCCATCAATGTAGGAATATCATGGTGCTTTGATTAGGTGGTGGTGGGGCAGGTCGCCACCACAAAAAAACGGGAAAGGAAACAGAAGAGAGAGTTGGGGTTAGTACGGACTCTAGAGCCACCATGAATAGTTATGATAATTAATTGAATATACAGAGCATCAGGATTAAACTAAAATGAAGTTATGAGAAAGCCATGTTAAAGTAATGTGTTTTTAGCAGTTTTTTAAAGTGCTCCACTGCCTGGCAAATTCCTACTGGCAGGCTATTCCAGATTTATGGTGCATAACAGCAGAAGGCCACCTCACCACTTCTTTTAAGTTTAGCTCTTGGAATTCTAAGCAGACACTCATTTGAGGATCTAAGGTTACGATTTGGAATATAAGGTGTCAGACATTCCGATATATAAGATGGAGCAAGATTATTTAAGGCTTTGTAAACAATAAGCAGTATTTTAAAGTCAATTCTGAATGTCACAGGTAACCAGTGTAGTGACATCAAAACTGGAAAAATGTGCTCGGATTTTCTTTTCCTAGTTAGGATTCTAGCAGCTGCATTCTGCACTAGTTGAAAATGATTTATGTCTTTTTTGGGTAGTCCTGAGAGGAGTGCATTACAGTAATCTAGTCGACTGAAAACAAAAGCGTGAACTAATTTCTCAGCATCTTTCAATGATATAAAAGGTCTAACTTTTGCTATGTTTCTTAAGTGAAAAAATGCTGTTCTAGTGATCTGAATAATATGCGATTTAAAATTCAGGTTACAGTCAACAGTTACCCCTAAATTCTTTATCTCCATCTTGACTTTTAATCCTAATGCATCAACTTTATTTCTAATAACCTCATTATATCCATTATTTCCAATCACTAAAATTTCTGTTTTCTCTTTATTTAGCTTAAGAAAATTACTATTCATCCATTTAGAAACACAAGTAAGACAGTGTGTTAGTGAAACAACAGAGTCAGGGTCATCAGGCGCTATTGATAAATACAGCTGCGTGTCATCAGCATAGCTGTGGTAATTCACGTTATGCCCAGAGATAATCTGACCTAACAAAAGCATGTAGATCGAAAACAGCAGCGGACCCAGGATAGAGCCTTGTGGAACACCATATAGAATATCATGTGTCTTTGAGTTGTAATTACCACAACTAACAAAGAGTTTTCTACCTGCCAGGTAGGATTCAAACCAATTTAAGACACAGAGAGGCCCACCCATCGACTAAGGCCACCCATTGCCTAAGGCGCAGCACACTGCAACACCATATGAGGACCTGAGTGCTACCGTGCAACAGATGACACCTCAGCACAACACTTGTACAAATGGAATGGAACAGTGTAAGGTTTTTTTACAGTGTCTGAAGTGCCAATCCTGCCACCAACCCTCAAGTTTTCCCTGCAATTTGGAGGACTCGCTTGCAGGTTAAGGGACTTGCTCAAGGGCCCAGTTCAAAAGGATGACCTTTTATCCTGTCTCCTGATTAATTCAAGGTCACAATCCCAGAGACAACTCCCCTAGAAACACAGGACATGACCCTGACAATGGTATACAAAAATGCTACAAGACCTCAAATGTCATCCTTAATCATGACAGGTTTTGTTCTTTTCAGCACATTTTTTTTGAGTTTTGAATATTTTTTGAATAATTACAACTTTTCTTTAGCTTTATCCCTAATCTCTGTGTCCAAACTTCTTGTAGAAGTTCTTTTGAACATGCATGTCATGCATCTTGGCTACAATAAAACCATGGACAAAAGGTAAAATGATCATGAACTGTCATAGGATGGAACTGGCAGGTACAGATGAGATTAACTGTAAGTCAAAGAGAAAGTGGTTGGGGGGCGTTAAACCAGAAAAAAACAAAAGACAAACATAAAAGTCAAACAGCCTGGATATAAAAGACAAATATCTTAGCTTAGGAAACAAGTTAGAGTCAAAAAAGCAGGAGTCTAACCAATCTGAAATACCAAAATCAAAATCACTAACTAAAATTAACTTCTAAGAAAACAGCTCTTAAGATGCTATTAAATAGTTAAAATTATTTTGTAAGATCTGTTTTCTTATGTGGGCGGCACGGTGGCGCAGTGGGTAGCGCTGCTGCCTCGCAGTTGGGAGACCTGGGGACCCGGGTTCGCTTCCCGGGTCCACCCTGCGTGGATTGGCGTTTCTAAATTGGCCCTAGTGTGTGCTTGGTGTGTGGGTGTGTTTGTGTGTGTCCTGCGGTGGGTTGGCACCCTGCTCGGGATTGGTTCCCTGCCTTGTGCCCTGTGTTGGCTGGGATTGGCTCCAGCAGACCCCTGTGTTTGGATTCAGCGGGTTGGAAAATGGATGGATGGATGGATGTTTTCTTATGCAGAATTTTGGACATGGTCTATAGTACGCCACCATTCTAAACAGTGGCATGATTATAATGTCACCCCTCGTTGCATCCTGAAACCATATGATAGCATTTCTAACAATAAAATACCACAGTCACAAGGAGAATACGTAAAATGATGACAAATGCAATCTAAAATAAAATAAAATAGACAAGCAGTAGCCTCATAAACTCAATTGTAAAATCATTTCATAATCATAAAATAAAGTCCAAAGTAAAAAATAACACATGGAAATTGCACTGTGTACAGTTATTACTTAATTTTAGTATTGTTCAACAACATTTTCAACCCAAAACCTGTTACTAACATCCCCTTAATTTGAACAGCTAACACCACACTTAAAGCGATTTAACTGCTGGGGCTTAATCGATGTTGGTTGGTCTTTGAAAATGCAATCAAATATGTACCCAAAAGACAGGTTAAAGATATCTTTATATTAGGCAAAAAAAAAATCTTATGTACCATCAGCCTATCAGCTATGTCACATTATGTGACTCTTCCAGCAATTTTTCAATTGTTGCCTTTATTTACATAATCTTAATGAATCAGCGGCACACTCCCGCAAATGCCAGTCAAATAGTTGGACATACCCAAAACAGGTTTGATTTTTTTTTTTTTTTTTTTTTGTTCTTTATTTCGCCTTATACAATTTCTTGTATTAGGAATTTGGTAGTTTTCGCATACCCCTTGGGGTCAGAGTACAGGGTCAGCCATTGTACAGCGCCCCTGGAGCAATTACAGGTTAAGGGCCTTGCTCAAGGGCCCAGCAGAGTAGGATCTCTTTTGGCAGTGACGGGGATTCGAACCGGCAACCTTTGGGATACCAGCACAGATCCTTAGCCTCAGAGCCACCACCACGCCCTAATTTTGATTTTGTCTTTAGTCATAGGAGCTCTGTACATGACATCTGGAAACACATGAATGCTCATTCTGATCCTCGCAAAGCAATGCCATCTTGTCTTATGAAGACTGACATAACTTGCTGAGGTGGAGGTACATATGAGAACCCATGCCCCTCCTCAACAGGAATAACTGTCAGTTATTATTGCTATTACAACTTGATAATAATATTGAGACTTTCTTTCTAGTTTTTGAACGCACCGCTACCCATCATCACTGGAAGCGTGCAGAATGTGCACACATTTTGGCGCCATTTCTGAAGAGACTAGCCCAATGGCTTATTATGACCTCAACAAGCAAGCTGCAGGTGACTATGACCAACTCAAAGCTGAAGTGTTGCTAAAATATGGCATCAACCCAGATCAGCAGGCAAGGTCATGTCAGGAGTGGCGTTTTGACCCTCAGCAGCCAGTGCACTCTCAAGTGTTTCATTTATGGGGCAGAATCAGGAGCTGACTGAAACCAGGGAAAAACTCTCCTAAAGAAATTGTATGCATCTACTTAATGAATGCCCTCCCCAGCTTTCTTGCACAGCCAATCTGTAGGCTTGAGAAAAAATCCATGGATCACCACTGTGCAGCTTTGCTACTTGAAGAATCAGAACAGCCTGCTAACCACCAACCAACCAACCCTGACGAGGTGTGTCACTATACCTAAGCAGCATCACGGGTCGGACCACAAGAGAGGAACAGCGTCCCTCCAAGCTGCTATAAGTGGGGGAAGGAGGGTCACAACATCACCTATTGTCCCTGTTTCAGTGAGCCAATGAACTGCAGTTGGGGGCGAGGAGAAGCATACTGTCTGATGTCTAATCTTCTGTCTCTTCCATTTACCGAGGTGGTTATAGTAAATGGACACAAGGTCACAGAACTTTCTGACTCTGATTCTGGCAGTAACATTTCTATTGTTACTCACTGTTACATGCCTCCGTGACAATGGGCAACCGGGAGTGACTAGTCTGACCTGTATTCATGGAGAAACTCGATGGTACTCGATGGTTCGCCATTTGTGTCATCACGAACCAGGGGATAACCCGGAACCTAAGGGTGGCGGTCATGCGCAAGCCCTATCCTATGATACCGGGACGAGACTGGTCAAACATAAAAAGTGGAGGACATGAACCACCCCGAGTAAAAATCTGGGCCTGATTATAAATAGAGTATCTCCATCACAAACTGTCTCCACTCCACGTCATCAGCCAGAAGCAGTGCACGATCACATGGAGACTCAGTATGACTCGAATGATGTAACTCCATCTTGCACGGATGTCTCCAAGGACATTGATGGCAAGGCATCTCAGGATGTCACTTCACCCATTAAGATCACTACAGATATGCTTGCTACTTTACATTTTCAGTTTAGGCAAACTCTGGCCTCGTTCAAAAGAGAACAGTGGAATGATGATTCCCTTACGTTTGCTGAGAATGTAATTGTTCTGATTGTCGGCCAACTCACATCTTATCCCGTGCCATATAGGACCTCACTTTGTGATTAATAATGATCAATTGTATTGTGTAGTCAGGCACGGGGGTGAGGTCAGGTCATTGTTGCTAGTCCCGCAGGCCTTCTGGCAGTAGGTTTGAGAACAAGCTCACGCCCACCGCCTAGGTGCCCATCTGGGTACCGAAAAGATCCTAGAACGAATGAATTAAGTTCTGATTTTATTGGCCAGGCATAAATTAGGAAGTCCACCGATTTTTTAATTCCTGTCTGAAGTGTCAACTCCGGTAGATTCCTAGGACGGTCCGTGCTCCTCTTGTGCCCGTCCCGCTCACTGACATCCCATTTGAGCGAATACGAGTCGTCATTTTAAAACCACTACAACTTTCTGCACGTGGTCACAAATATATTTTAGAAATTGTAGACTATGCTTCACTGAGGAAATTTCGCTGAGACTTGCAAATTCAAAAAATATCGGACGAGAATTGGTAGGGGTCTTTGTCGGTATCCCAAAAGAAGTCCTTACAGACCAAGGGACACCCTTCACCTCAGAAGCGTTCAGGGAAGTTGCTAAGCTACTCTGCAGTAAGCACCTAAAAACCTCAGTATACTATCCTCAAACTGATGGTTTAGTGGAGTGGTTCAATCAAACACTCAAACAAATGCTTCACAAGGTGGTCAGCGAGGATAGGAGGAAATAAGTTCAGCTACTCCCCCTCATACTTTTTGCTTACCAGGAGGACCCACAAGACTCTACAGGCCTCTCCTTGTTTGAGTTACTTTATGGGTGACAACCCCGGGGACTATTGGATAATTTAAAAAAGGGCTGAGAAGGAAAAACACATTCTTCCACCAATATTTTGTAATATATTGCACAATTATGCAATAAATTTGAAAAAAATCAACCAATCCTAAAAGAAAATATGGAATGTGCACAATCAGCTCCGGCTCACAATTATGATCATGGCACAACACTTCTAGAATTCTGGCCCAGAGATCGAGTCTTGGTCTTGATTCTCACTACTCACTCCAAATTATTGGTACATTGGCAAGGCCCATACAAAATTAAGGAAAGGAAGGGGCTGGATGAAACAACCAAATTGCCGACTAGCCAAACAAGTATACCACATGAATCTGCTGAAGCCATGAAAGGATAGGGACCCTACTCCCTAATCTAAACAGCCTCATTCTTTCTTTATTCAAAACAACACCTTTAATTTCAACCTTGATTTGACATCCACTCAGTGCCAAGTGTTTGAAGCAGCCATCACGTCTATCCTGGAAGTGGTGAATGAATGAGCCAGAGGAACTTCCCTAATAGCACATGGCATCATTACTGAGCCCTGAAGTCATTGTCCGAGAATGCCTGTATCGCCTCCTGGAAGCAAAAAGAGCGGAAGTGCAGCTTGAGATCAGAAGGATGCTGGACCTTGGTGTTACTGAGGAAAGTTTTAGTAGCTGGCCCAGTCCTATAGTCTTGGTCCCTACGCGTGACGGGAGCTGGTGCTTTTGCAATGAATTCCATCGACTTAATCAGGTTTCCCAATTCAATGCCTATCTGAGAATGGACGAACTCATCGAGTGACTTGGTAAGGCTCAGTACTTGAATGCACATGAAATGAAAAAAGGGTACTGGCAAATTCCCTTAACAAAATCAACCAAGGTAAAGACCGCATTCAGAACCCCTACCGGCCATTGGCAGTATCGTGTTCTCCCATTTGGGTTACATGAGAACTCCTGCAACATTCCAGTGTCTGGTGGATAGACTATTGCGGCCCCACAATACTATAGTGCCACCTACTTGGATGACATTGTCATCTATTCTGGCACCTGGGAGGAACACATACGGCAGGTTCGCATGGTGCTCTTTACACTTAGCAAAACCGGCCTACATATCAACCTGAAGAAGTGTTTCTTTAGATTGACCGAGGCAAAATATTTAGGCTACGTGTTGGGTGGAGGTACCGTTTGTCCACAATGCGCCAAAGTAAATGCTATCTTGAATTGGCCCCATATGAAGAACAAGAAACAGGTGTACACGGTGGCGCAGTGGGTAGCGCTGCTGCCTCGCAGTTGGGAGACCTGGGGACCTGGGTTCGCTTCCTGGGTCCTCCCTGCGTGGAGTTTGCATGTTCTCCCCGTGTCTGCGTGGGTTTCCTCCGGGCGCTCCGGTTTCCTCCCACAGTCCAAAGACATGCAGGTTAGGTGGATTGGCGATTCTAAATTGGCCCTAGTGTGTGCTTGGTGTGTGGGTGTGGGTGTGTTTGTGTGTGTCCTGCGGTGGGTTGGCACCCTGCCCGGGATTGGTTCCTGCCTTGTGCCCTGTGTTGGCTGGGATTGGCTCCAGCAGACCCCCGTGACCCTGTGTTCGGATTCAGCGGGTTGGATAATGGATGGATGGATGGAAACAGGTGTATGCTTTCTTAGGTCTAGCGGGTTACTACCACTGGTTTGTTCCCCGGTTTTCTGAGAGAGCAGTGCCCTTGACAGACCTTACTAAGAAAAGGGATCCTACCATGGTGTTATGGGATGCTGAAACAGTGACTGTATCTCATGACGTAAAACAGGCCCTTAGTCAGCACTAGTATACATATATATATTATATATGGGAATCAACTAAAAAAAAAAATTAACTAATCAATCACATAAATGTATGTGATAAATCACAATTAATCGCATCTACAATTAAAACAGTGCCCTTTTAAGTCTGTGGGATTATTCGAAATGCCACCTACTAACCTGGAGCAGTTTTGGAGCAGTTTAGCATCAAAATCCTATAGCCTCTCTCTATTGTGATTGGTGTTATTTATTAATTTTTTTTTTTTTTTGCACTTTCCTGAGGAACTTTTTGGGACACCTCGTTGGCTATTATGGGGTTTTTGAGGTCAAGGACTATGCATCGATCATTTATTATGTCCTGTTTTGGTTTATGACTAAGATGTAATATTTTAACATCTTACTGTGGCATTATTTTGAATATTGATGGAAGTGCCATCTGGGTGATTTTCTTGTCGACTGTTGCTGAGGCAACCTCTCTGAAGTCCCTGGGAGTGTGTTCACATTACATCATCAGTGCGACCCTATAAAGGGTCTTATTATGCACCACTTTGATATCTGTGCTTGGATAAAACTAAAGACTTAACATATGTTTCTTGGTATTTTTCTTCTCAGTGTTTTAACATACTTTTAGGCTAATAATTCTGATTATTGTCTCATATTTCTGGCTTGGCAAAAAATCACTTTGTCTCAATGGTTTTGACCCTGGCATATACTCCGTTTTATTCCCATTTCATCTTCTGATCCCTAAATAAACATCAATCTGCTTTAGCAAAACATTCTCACACTGGTAACCTCAAGGTATCTACTTCTGTGCAGCATTTGCAGTGATGGAGCACAAGCATACTAGGTATCTGATGGTTACTGGCAAATGGCATTTAGAGATGCTTTCCAACTACCAATGTGTAATTTTTTTCTGACATTAAAGCATGGTTCCCAAACCGGTGCTACCCTGCTATCACTTCTACACTTGGCAGTACTAGAGAGCCCATTGTAAATTACTACATACATGTACTTTCTTGTGTTTTTTTTTTAGTTTGTTTTTTATTTTGTTTAGACTAGGGTGCATAATACAATGCTTATTTGAATATAAGCATTACATTTTGTATTTTAATTAATTATACAGAATAAAACATTGTATGTGTAACAGAAGATTTGTATGTACTGTACAATTGGTACACATGTGGCTCAATGCACACCATCATTCTGAATTGTACTGAATGTGGTGAATACAAAAAAAAAACTGAAAGTATTCAATTTGATATCACATGTTCTTAATAATGGTCACTTGATGTAAGTGTAACTCCATCCATCCATTTTCCAACCCGCTGAATCCGAACACAGGGGTCTGCTGGAGCCAATCCCAGCCAACACAGGGCAGGAACCAATCCCGGGCAGGGTGCCAATCCACCGCAGGACACACACAAACACCCACACACCAAGCACACACTAGGGCCAATTTAGAATCGCCAATCCACCTAACCAGCATGTCTTTGGACTGTGGAAGGAAACCCACGCAGACATGGGGAGAACATGCAAACTCCACGCAGGGAGGACCCGGGAAGCGAACCCAGGTCCCCTGGTCTCCCAACTGCGAGACAGCAGCGCTACCCACTGCGCCACCGTGCCGCCCTACACAGGGACAACTCCCCCCTGGTAATTCAGAGACATTATTTAACCTAAACAAACACACATGAGGAAGATATGGAAACTCAACACAGATAATGACCAAGTACAGGATTCAAATCCAGGACAGATGTACCTCTGAACCAGCAGCATTAACCACTGCACTGTGTCACTACATTTATAAAACTATGTCACCCAAAAACTCTGCTACCATGCCACAGCCTCTTAACCTTGCATAAAAATAATATATATGCTTTTGAAAGGAATTGTTAAAATATGGGATAGAAGTGTCAGGAGTAGATTGGGCCCATGCTTCTTCTTTTTTCCTTTCTGATGTCATTTTCCCATAGCCTCTCCTATCCAAGGTTGTTGCTAACCAATGCCTATTAGGCATCACTTAAATGACAGTGGCACATAAACTGAGGTAGCTCAGTTGGTACTCTGAATTTGTAGAATTTGCTATCATAACCAGAAGGTCAGGGGGTGGAGGGAAGCTTATTATTGTTGGGCTATCCACTTGTCCAGCAATGTCCTGTAGATGGGCACTAAAATCATCTGAGGGCCAACACAGTGCCCAAACCTCTAAACACAATTCATTATATTTGGAACAACAGAGTTTAATATTTTATTTTACAGCACAATTCAAAAACTTTTTTTATTGCTCCATAGGACTGTAACAAGGCCAAAGATCTGTTCCAGTGTGGGGGATACTATTACCGTTGTGACTGGAATATTCAGAATCGGAGAAGACTAGACTAGTCATTTAGAGTTTTCTGCTTTGACAAAGTGACAATGCCATTTTTATCACCTGACTTGTAGTTGCTTCTGTTGTGGCTCCAGCTGGGGCAGATGGGACCTGCAACACTTGTGGCTCCACACCCTCTGGTGATCTGATAGCAGTACACTGCTGGTTGCCTGCGTAGAAATTTCTAAGCTTCTTGCTATGATTTTTTCCCTGTAAAATACAACAATGATAAAAATTGATAAATTTAGGGGGGAGAAATCATTGAAATCTACCTGACCACCATATTTTAGAAACAACCAATGGCTGGTGTACCTGAGTAATAACCATTCAATCCCACCCTCTTCTTCTACTACTCTTCCTCCATTAATTTCTCATTATTTCTATTTATTTGAAAATGTTTGCCCAGACTCTCCACACAAGTCATTTCTCTCAGTTGGCCTGCCTAACTGTCCCCTTTCTCTGAAGACAATATTTTTTAATTGATGCTCCCAAGCTATGGAGCAAGATTCCAACAACCAAACCATTCTGGCTCTAAATGGTATGGGCTATTAGAGATTGAAGGAGTTGAACCTTTTCAGTTTAAGCAAATAGAGTTTAACAGGTGATGTGATTGAAGTATTTAAAATTTTGAAAGGAATTAGCACAGTGTATCCCAGCTGTTACTTTAAAATAAATTCTTCACCAAGAACACGGGGACACTAGGGAAACTTGTTAAGGGCAGATTTTTCACAAATGTTAGAGAATTTTCTTCACGCAAAGAACCACTTGGAATAAATTATCAAGTAGTGTGTAAGAGAGTAGGACGTAAGAGATCTTAGAACTTAAGTAGACGCAATATATTTTTTTACTTATTTCCAGCCCTCCTGCTCTTACCTGATAATGAGCTTGTGCTTGTTGTGCAGAATTTAAGGTGACGTTGCAGAGTTTACAGTAGAGGGGCTTACACAGCTCCTCTATACTCAGGTCCTGTTCTCCACCTGACTGTGGTGCTTCCTCTTGAAGTGGTGGGGAATTTCTGGGACAGGCAGCTGGTGCCCCCTGTTGTGCAGGAAGCTGAAGAGACTTCACAGCCAGAGACATAGCAAGAGGAAGTCTTAGTGAGGGTGTTGTCACCTCCCTTAGGGACATGGCTTCAAAAGGCTGTTGTTGGCACATTTTATTTGGCAGAGCTTCGTCATTTTGATTAGCATCTAAAAAAAAAAATGTAACTTCATTAATTGTGACAAAGAGACTTTTTCACTTGGTTAAGTATGTATGTCTTTTCTTTTTTTTGTTACTGTATAACAAAATGCTTCTGCAATATCCCAGAAGTCAACAGAAATCTTAAAACTATTTTCTTTACAAGCCAGAAACAGTAGCATTTTCTTTATCCGGCTTATACACGTGATTTAATTACTATATATGTAAACTAAAAATATTTTGCCAACATTGTCTTTTGAGGTTCCACTGAATGCTAGCTTCTCAGTTTAGAAAAGCAGTCAGGAAGCAGAAAATGACAACACTTACCAGAAGGTATTTGCAGATAAGGGGGCTGTGAAGTTATTTTTATATCTGTGAGAGTTAATCAACTGTATTAAATGATAAGTCACATGTGTTGATATGCATAAACGTAGACAAACTGCTTTGTAAAACAGAGGTATAACAAAACCAGCTCTTTATTCCACCATAAAATTCTGGATGCACCAACGCCTAAAATTGGGTGCTAGACCAAGGAAAAGAATTAAAGAGGAAACACCTGAAGTCTTAAACAGTCCTGCATTTATAGAGTGGTGGATGCATTGCTGTAAAACCTATACATATTCTACAGTGAAAAAATTAATCAGCTTAATAAATGGACATAATTTAAGCAATCATAAAGTCATTCCCCTCTAGCTGGAGAACAGAACTAGATGACAGTATTACCCTGTTTTATATACAGTATATGTCAACTCAGTATGAATTTTCATTCTCCACTTACTAGATCTTGTGAGGTCAACAAGCACCTGCCTAATTAACTTGCACCTAGTGAGCCCCAATATATCACAGGCTAAATATAATAGTAAATCAACTACAGTAAACAGCAAGGAAAAACATGGACCTAAAGGACTGTGCATCTTAGCTATACAACAAAGATCAAAAAAGCTTTTCTCTGGAAAATGACTACTTACCCTCAAAAGTATATGCCTGTTGAACATGACTAAGCACAGACATGCTCATGTCATGCAGAGTGATCCTGATGACCACTATGGTGCTATCACAGTGGTTTAACAACCAACAGAATACAGAAGAAAGCAGGATAGCGCAGACACTTTGGGTAATGTCTATCATTGAGGGAACAATGAGTGCAGAGTCACATCAAAATAATTTACAGGGAATGTCAGACCCTCTGTACATAAACTGAATTTGAATGGAAAATTAGTTCTCCAGGAATGAAATTTAACATGCCAGCAAATCTATCAATGCACAGTTAAAGCAGAATACATTTACTTGATTGGGAATGGCACAGTGAAAGTCCAGTCCAACATAAAATATCTTTCAAAAAAGACAGTTTGGAAATCTTAAGTATTTGATGATGTTTTTGTAAGAATGTGCAAAAGTTTATTCAAAGAGATATGTGAGGCTGACTATTACTAAATGTTTGCTTAATGGCATATCTTATAAAGGATATGCTCCCTATTGCTGAATTAAACACACATACACACACACTCATTTACACAAGCCTAAAGAATTCTCAGTTAACCTACTGTGTCACCCAGAATGTAAATATAAAAAAGGAATGTTTTATTTAATACATAATTAATTAATATAACACATAAGGAATTAAGATATAATAATTACTGTATAACACTGTTTTGAATAATTGTGCATTATTCAGTTGATGTTCATTAATATTACAGATGAGATCAAATAAAGGGTTTTCATTCAGCCTAAACTGATATATATAATTGAACTATATATAAGCACCTAGTACTCTTTCAATAAGACATCCTAAAATTACATGCAGATTAATGTGAATTTTAAAAATTGGGTGACTGGCAATACCCCAGACATAATCAAAGTTGTTTTTTTTTTCATTATTGAATTTATTAAAATGAAATGACATTCCATACAAGCAAGACAAGTTTTACAAAACTAGGTCTGAAACAAGAGCTAGGCCAACAGAATAAAACTTAGTAAAAAAAAAAAAAAGTAAATAAATAAATAAAAATAAATAGAATAAAAAAAGAAAACAGAATCCGCTTCCTCAATTTAAATGCTTATTCTAAAATGTTTTTGATTAGATCCTGCCAGGTTTTGAAAAAGTTTTGTACAGATCTTCTAAGAGAGAATTAGATTTTTTTCCAATTTCAGATAATATGAATATGAATATGATAATATGAGTGCAGACATAATCAAAGTTGTTTCCACTAATGTATAGCACCTCTATTACTGCTCACTGAAAAAAAATATCAGACTATAAATGATACAATCACAAGACAAATCAACTCACAACTGATTAGCATTGATATGAAATTTATAATAAAATGTTAGAAAGGCACACATAAAGAGATGTTAGTGTATTATTTCATACTCAATGAGTTTTCCGTTGAGTTCATTATTCAGTAGTCAGTACTGCATACACAACTATAACACATATCAGGCCACACATCCCAACAGAATCAATGCACAAAGTGGAAAATGGCTAGGTGCTAGGTACCTATCTTTGAGTCCGAAAAATTTCTACAGTGCTGCAAACCCAGACACCATTTAGTTGTGGGTATTGTATGACGCATGTATATTTTGCTGCAATCTTTGACTGACTAAGATTTCTTTGTGCCAATTTTATTTTTTTAATTGATTAAGGAATAACTGGACATTATAATAAAAAATACAATACCTATCCATAATGATATGATGGCAACCATCAGCAAAAACAAAATAAGCTCTAAAGGGTAAAAAATAAGCATCACCCCAAGATGCACAATTGTATTCACAAGCAGTTCACATCAGTCATAAAAAGGATTGTCACTCAATTTGTTTGCATAATATATAAGTATAAAACATTCCAGTAGTGTCACAGTACATAATGTACCAGTGTATATTAAAATGAGAAAGCTTGAGCTTTGAGTTGTTGGCATCCTGTTTAGCTCTGATTCTGCAATGAGATTGTGATAGAGCATGACAAAATAAAGAATTCCATTTTCTATAACAAAGGCTTGAGTAATTTATTTAGACTCACCAAGTGAAACTGCTATGGGGCACAGCATTGCTGTCACTAAAAATAAGCGATACTCTTCTTTCAAAATGTAAACACCAGAATGGCACAAACTCAGAACAGCAGCATGTGTGCTCTAAGCAGATTAGATGACAATATTTTGAAATGTTCCTCTAGGGGTATATTTAGGAAAGGGGAAAATAAGAAGCATTAAAACAGAAACAAAAGGGAATTTGAATTTTTTTGTTTTAAAATTAAAAGGGACATGACATGGAATTTTTATACTGCAAACTTCAGAAGGCTATGCTTCCTGTACAGATTTATCTATATATATATACAGTAAAAGTCAATGTGTGTGTGTATGTATGTTCCAGCATCACTTCTGAACGGCTGGAGCGATTTTCCTGAAACTTGGTACACATGTTTCTCATTGGTCGACTAAAAATACTGTAGGGTGAAATCAGCCCTAACCCACCCTCTTCTGGGTAGGGTGGGGGGTGATCTTGCGGACTTGTATGCATGTTATCATCCAGTTGACACTCGGAAGGACCACCAGAGGGCGAACTGGAAGTGCCTACCAGCATTCTTTATGTTTGAGCACCACAACGCTCCTGTTGCTTTTCAAATTAAATAGAGTTGGCCGGTTCCGAGCGTCAACTGGATGATAACATACATACAACACTGCAAGACAAGCACATTAGTGAGTCTTTATTGTTTGTTAATTTATTTTTATTTTTAAAGTTGTGTTTTTTTTAATTATGTTTTTCTCAAACAATTAAAAAAAAACACTTTATTATCCCCCCGGGCAACGCTGGGTATTTCAGCTAGTTTAAAAATAAACAATACCAAAAAAGCACAATTTTGCATCTTTTCCAGATCTATTAAGAACATCGATGCCTCCACTTTTCCAGTGTCTTCAAAGCACATTACAACCCTCAGTGCAAATACCCATACAATACTGTATATAACACCAGGCTGTCTTGTAACTCTAAACTGCTTGAATGGGTTTGTGCATTTCATAAATAAACACCTCTGTAATTCTGCAGTGAATAAAAAGGTTAAAAATAAAAATAATAATCTTTTCAGTTTTCTCTCCACTGGAACTTTCTGTGGTCATCTAATAAGACTGGCTTAATACTTATCTCCCATGGCACTTTGCTTTCTAAGGGTTGGCCATTTTTCCATATCGGGGGCTTCTTCTTCCATAAAGTTGCAGATATCTCTTTATCCTGTATACTGCTATATCTGACACTTTTTGTCTTTTATGTAATTGGTAAAGGCTGTCTGTGATATTAAATTATTCCCTATACATAATGTAATCAAAATGAGCTTTGGCAAGTCACTATAAGTCACATAAAAAAGTTTAATGTCACAAACCATCCATCTTATTTTTCTGGTAAGAATTTTGATGGAGTAGTTCACTGGCCATTAGATGAAGGTGAGGGAGTGGATCCTATAATGCATGTCTTAATAAGAGATTTTTTCTTCCTTGTGGCACATGCTGCTAGAATAGGTTCCAGTTTTCCAAAAAATAAGTGGAGAGATTAAAATATGGGTGGATGTTTAAGTAACAGAGCAGTTTACCATATTTATAATCTTTCCATTATGGAACCATTCTGGCCTCTCTTTAAACCGGCCTGCTCTCACAAGTTTTACTGTTTATGTAGATTCCAACCGCATTTCCTCCTACTCTGTTGGAATGTATTTAAAGAGACAGGCACTCAGGAGACTTTGTAAGCTTCGTTTCCCTAGGAAGGTGTTCTTAAAATAACCATTAAAATGGTGTGGAGGACTTTGTATCCAAAGCAATTCCTTAACCAAGCATCACCACTAATAACATGATTCAGGGGGAAAAAAGCATGAAGGTCTCTGCCTCTGTACATGTTGGAACCTTCTCTCTCTTTCACAGTAATATCAAAACTGTAAAAAAGCTGTGCAAACAGATATAAACAATTATGCACGTATATTGCAAGAGGTTGCCAGGTGTAGGAAAGACATGCATATGACATGGGAACCAGGGAAACACCTGATAAGGGCTGTATAGGAGGACACAAATCTATACTGGTAACTGGGGAGTATTTCTTTATGCCAATGTGAGAAGAAAGGACCACATGAGACAACAGGACTAAAACTGTGGAACATATCCAGGAAGCAAATTCTTCAACAGGCTCACATATACAAAATGGAGAATTTAAGCAGAACTGTTACAGCATCTGAGGGATAGCTGATCGCAATAAGAGGAGCAAAGCATAAAATACAATGGAATAAATAAAACAATCACTGCCCTGTTACACCATACTGTGGTCTATACATTGTAAAATAGCCAACTACATGCTCACGCCCCATCTACCTATATGTTCTCACTAATTGTCTGGACACTCTACTTTCTTAGTAACTCACCCTTTTACTCAGGGCTGGATTAACCCAATCCTACGCCCCTGGGCTATAACACCTCCGTGCCCTCTACCTTTGCCCCAAATTGTTAATACAACACAAAAGTGGGGTAAAATAATGTAATGGGATGAAAAAAATCTGAAGAATAACATTAATATCACAAATGAAAGCAAACCACAAAAATTGTAGACCCCAAAATATAAAAAAACTTATTCAATGCTGCAAACTACACATAGCTACATGACTTCCATCCACTCACATAAGAAGAACATCATATATTTCTGTAAAGAAAAAATAAATTCTGTATAACACTGCTACATAATGTCTTTTTCTCAATTACCTGTGCTGTCATTTTATTTTGTTATTCTGATATGTGAAAGTGAGGTAGCGTTTAATGACAGCCCTTACCATGACAGTTCCCAGGTGGATGTTAGGGATGGCCATGGACACTGGTTTTGGAGCCACCAGAAGCTATTTAAACAAGCTTTAGAGCAAGAAGAAGAAAGAAGAAGACAGCTATAAAGGTTTGATTCGAAAAACATTCACTTTAAAACAAAGATTTTGGTGACTGCATTGGTGGAAACACCCCCAGCTGACGAAGGACTGGCTGATCATTGTTTTGGGACAGGTTTGCAGTGGCCACTCATCACCTCAGACGACATGCTCAGTGTTCAGCTGGTGAAGCACCCTTTCTGGACGGCAAGCAAATGGGAGATCCCCAACATTAACCACGGTGAATTTTGGTGTCACCAGGTACAGACTCTTTACCTGGCTTTCACATTTCACATTCACCACCATTAATTGCTAAACCATATATTTTTTTGGACTGACTCTGTACTTAT
Source organism: Erpetoichthys calabaricus (assembly GCF_900747795.2). Lineage (NCBI taxonomy): Eukaryota > Metazoa > Chordata > Cladistia > Polypteriformes > Polypteridae > Erpetoichthys > Erpetoichthys calabaricus. The sequence continues at coordinate 140,785,023 of NC_041395.2, read as the reverse complement.
AGTGATTTTGTGTTAATGGTTTTGTGGGATGTCAGATTGATTTCCTGAGTGTATATTTTGGGTTATTTGTCTTCATCAATATGTTATTACAATGGCTGAAACTTGAATTAGCTCTCCTGTTTTTGGTTTCTTGTAGAGGGGTGGGAAGGACAAAGTAGGGTGAGGGTGTTGGCTTTTTACAATTATTTAACCTCAACATTACCAGGTAGAGAAGTGTAAAAGGTCACCCTTCATAGGCATCATTTATTACAAACTAATTTTAGGAACTCATTATAGATTAGCCAGTTAGATCCCAGATTTATTTTCTCCCATGCTCCATTATAACATGAGGGTAATGCTGGCATCTCCAAGCTCCCCTACCCATTTAAAACTATTTTAACTAAATTGAAATTAATCAAAGCATCATTTTTATGAATACAGGTACCTAAGCAGAACAACTTTTATCAGTCGATTCATCTCACTGGAGTCCAAATATTTCAATCTGCAAGCCTCATTCAATCAATTGGCCTTTAAAGTCTTATGCTAGGTCATCAGCGCAGAAAAGTGGGATTTTTTTTCAAACTAACAAGCAAACTTATCACCATACATGACTTTACTCATTTTAGCTGCAGCAAGACACACAAAACTATGCAAATTGTGTAATACTACTAACGGTATGTAGAGCTTTAAATAATCTGTCTCCTTCCAATATTTTGCAGTCCCTGCCCCCCTATATTCCAAGTCACAACCTTAGATCTTCTAATAGCAGTCTGCTTATTACTGCAAGAGCTAAGCAAAAAAGAAGTCATGGGGCGGCATTTTGCTGATATGCACCAAAAATTTGGAATACTTTTCTAATAGACATACACCAGAATAACACCATGGATCATTTAGAAAAACACTTAAAAAACACATTTTTAATTTGGCCTTTTCTTTCCTACATATTAGCTCTTCTTGTAATAGACTATACATGCATAGAATTATATTCTTCAGGAATTTACAATCTTAACTAATCTCTTCTTTTCTCTCCTCTTTTTTCTGGTTTTCTATGGTGGTATCTGCATCACCTCCACCACCTGATCAAGGCACTGTGCACCCACCTGTGATACTTGAATGAAGGCAGGTGCCCCAGCTGTCCATGAAACTCACTGTGTCAGACCAAGCCTGAAAACAATAAGGAATAACTTAAGAATATTTTTGTTAGGTAAAATGCCCAGAGTGGGCTCGGTAGTCTTTTGACATTAGAACCCCTGCAGATTTTGCTTTTTTTTCTCTCCACCTTATATGGATTTTTTTTGTTTGTTTTTCTGTCCTCCCTGTCATCTGAACTTATTATCAGGCTCATCATTAGGGACTCAGAATGCAATATTATACACAAAGACTCTTTTCTATTAATTATATTTCTACGTTATGTAAGCTCACATTGATTTATTTTTTATTACTTGTTTATTACTATTCTTACCTAATTTAATCAGTTTTTATGTAACTATTTTTGACATCTTGTAAAGAACATGAGCTATACCTTGTTGGCTATCAAGTATGCCAGTTGTGCTATATCAGAAATTTTCCTTTCTTTAGGTATGATTTCCCATTGACCATGCAAGTTGCAAGTATGATGAAAGAATTCAATATTGTTAGCATGTGTGCAATGCATTGTTTCTAAAGGTTTTAACAGATTCTACACTGCCATGGGTGAGGAATTCTGAGCAAAAAACACACAGCGGATAGGGCTCACTTTCAATATGCAAGCCTGCAAATCCATACAGTAGAGAATCATCTTGATATTTTCACTTCCTTTTCTGATAAATGGTTGCTCTTTGCCTTACGTTTATTATCTTCATATGCCAATCAATCCATCAGATTTGTCTCTTGAAGATAAGATGTAATCTTGCTCTCTATTTTTTTTAGTTTTTTGTTTAACATTAGACACTTTCCATATTGATTACCAAGTAGTGTTGGATCAATACTAAAATTTTAACTTCAGTTTCGATGACAGCTTTTGGACCTCTGTACATGTAAGAAAACAGTACCAAAAACAAATAACAGATAACCACGCCACCGTCTCACTCCAGCCTCTCCAGTGCACCACACAATCAAGTGTCTACCTGTTGCACCACATAAACTCGCATCTCCCTGCCTTGCCATACTATGCGGTTCCCCTTTTGAATTTCCAGTGCATCAAAAGGTGAGGGGGATCACCTGCAGAGTCTCCAGTGCATTGAAGAGTGGGGGGGGGGGCAGGGGGGGTGATCCCCCATGGAGCCTCCAGCATATTAAAGATAGGGTCCTATGCAGTCTCCCCACAGTGCATTGAAAAGTTTAAGAATGAAATTATGAGCCCAAGGTCTTTAAAAACCTACCATTTACTTCTGGTCCTGAAAGTACAGAACTGATGGTATGTACCATTTTAATGTTTTTTTTTTCAAAACAAATGGTATATCACATAACTCTATCACCAAGTACATATAAAATCATTGTTGCGGGATTTTGAAGAAACAAATATCTTTAATGAACTTAACACTGCTATCTACAAGCTGGTAGAATAAAACTGTTAAAGCAACAAGCTACTACTAAAGGACTGCAATCTATTCCATCCCATTACTCCATACGCTTTCATAGAGGTGCCAAACCACTTCAGGGAACATCCTAGAATTTACCTGGCACCAAACCACATTCAAAACCACTGAGTTAGACTGCAAGTTTCATGCATTCCATAAAATCAAATACTGAATTTAGTGTACAAACAACGTCTGATCAGTCATGATTCTGAACTCTAATTAGTCTATAAACAAGGTCCAAGAAAATCAAGTGCTGCAGAGATTTAAAATACCAAAATAAGACCTGAGGGTAATCTAGAAATGGAGGCACAGACAAATTCCCCATTATCCCTAAGGTTGAAAAATTCACTGAGAAATGTCAAATGAAGTGTCCCTCTCAAGATCAGGAATATCACCACATATATTAGAGATCTTAAAGCTGCAGTAGTCAAAATGTTTTTATACTGCGATCCCCAAAGTGCATATGTTTTCTTGCTTTATAATTTAGTAAAATGTAATGCTCCACACAGTACAGAGCCACATGCTAGTTCTGAAGTTACTCTTGAGATCTGACAATGCAAGTAAGAGTGTCTTTGGCAATCCACCAGCACATAAGATACAAGATTAAAGTAATTCCGGCATTGGTAAATCCTTGTCTTTAAGACGAGAATGTGCTTATTTTTAAAACAGTTGCTTTTCTTAACCTCCAGTTAAGGACTGCTGTCTTAGAGCTCTTTCAAACTTTCAAAATTTTAAGCAGTATCTTTTCCAAAGTATTATTTTTTTCTTTTTGAAGATGGTGAATGGTACAAATTAATTCCATCTCCTCCCAAGAATGCTAAAATTGCTAAACATGCCAAATTAATTTGCCAACAGAAGTGACCTTATGTTGTTGAAATGGGAATGTCAACAGTCTGTGTGATAATTCACAGCGTGTTCCACTTCAATGTGTGTCTTTTCAACTCTACTAATACTGTAAGAGATTGAAAAACAAAAGCTGAAACAAGTCATATGTAAAAGAAGAAAAAATATAATAGAAATTTTCACCATTAAAATGTGGCACTTGAGCATAAAAAGCAGACGTTTCTTATAAGCCAGCTAACAGTTGTTCTGTTATAATAAGCCATATATATTAAGTTTTGGAACCTGGTTCTTCTGTTGACAGCCAAAACACAGTATAATATATGGGGAACGACGGCATAGTATAGACTCATTATTCCATCTAATCATCCAGGGCCAATCCTTCTAGAACCAGCACTGGATGGGAGGCCCCTTCATCTCAGTACACAGTCATGTATACACATACAGTCTTTTACACTGGACCAATCTAGAACAACCAATTAATCTAACTTGCACATTTTTAGGATGTAGGACGAAATTCTTCTTATTTTATTTTTGATCAGATACGTCAATACTGTGCCTTAAGTCACTTACAACTTTATATGTATTTTTTACATGTTGCAGACAGCTCAACAGCACACAGTGAGTGTAAGGTAGAGACTGAACCTGCACTGTCACTACATTACACTGTCTGCCTAATATGAACATGAAAGAAAAAGTGACTGTATTAATTAAGATTTACTTCAAAGAACAGATTTAATTGTGAAAACCTTCACAGGCTAATTAATAACCCAGGACACTTGAAATTTTACATTTCAGATTTATATAAGCGCTATTTTTTTCATTATTTTGCATCACAGTAAACCATTCGTCCATTTTCTGACGCACTCAAATTCATGACAGGTTTATGAAAAGATGAAGCTTACACTGACAAAATCAGCCTGAAGCCTGGAACCAACCACAGACGACATTCCAGAACATTGCAGGGCATACTTAATCATACTCCTCCGCTCACTTATTCCACCATGCAATCCACACTTAAATTAATTAATCCATTTATATATTCATATCAAGCCTGAATAATCCTTTTCAGGGATGTGGGGGACAAAGTCTATATTGGCAACATCATGCACAAAACACAAACCAATCCTGGATGGCACTCTATTGAATAGCCAACTCAAGAATATTCCCACTCACACTGAATGTTCCACTGTGTCACCCTCAATCAGTTTAATTTATTCAAATTAATTCCTTATTAAGTGGATTATCGTTATTGTGGGAGACATAGTGGCCTACTAATTAGTGCTGCTGCTCAAATATAAAGAGACCTAGGTTTAAGTCCTGTCATAATCAATTTTTGTGAGAAATGTGCACATTCTAATCATTTCATGTGGCTTTTTGCTGATACTACAGATTTTCAACACATCCTAAGTTTTAAAGAGTAGCCATGCTCACAGTGGGCAACCAGTTCCCTCTTTTAACCATTCATCTTGTTTTGTTAGACTATGTCACACTCCTGCAGTGCAGTCATCAGATTTAAAGAATACCATCTTCCTTGTGATTTATACTTGTTCAGCATTAGTCATCAAGAGATTCAGCCCATAGAAAAATTAGTGTTCTTTCTTATCCTCCTAACAAAAAGAATGATCATTTATTGTTGCCCAAAATACATTTACAAAGAAGAAAATGGTGAAAACGATAATAAAAATTAAGAGTTTAGAAAAAAAATGATAGATGTCCCATTTTTTTCATTTTCCTTTATTCTTTTATATTATTATAAATATAAAACACTTATAAGGTATAAATATTACATTATTTTGAACTAAACATTTTGCCTTCTTCGTGATTTTTGTCTGTACTTACAGAACTGGGAGTAGGACATCTACTTTGGCATATTTATGTGCACTATATACTGATGGACATCATGGTGGTACAGTGGTTTCCACTCTCCAAGAGGCCTGGTTCAGATCTAGGCTGGGTCATGCCTGCATGGAGTCTGCATGCTCTTCCTGTGTGTTCTCTCAAGTGCTCTGGCTTTCCTCCCATATCCCAAAGGCAAGTGGATTAGTTTAACTGATGGCTCTAAATTTGGCTGGTATGAATGTCAGTGAGCATGTGCTTGACTATGCCATGCCTAGGGTTTGTGCCAACCTTACATCCAATGTTGATCACAGAGACTCCAGCCCTCAGGATAATGAACTGGATTAAGCAGGTTTGATAATGGGTTGATTTGTTTTTCTGTTAATGTTTGATGTTGTGGGTGTGGCTTCACTCACAAGTCGATTGCTCTCTTTGGACTGCATTCTCTTATTTGATTCTATTTTTAAACTGTCAATTGATGAATACACACAGGTGTAAATGATAGCTCCTCTGCCGTACATTATTATTTGCAGCTGTTTGCACTCACTGCTAATTGGTTTCTAATTAAATAAAACGATATTAAGAAACACTGCAAAATTATAAGCAAAGCTACCACCTCCGTGCTGTAAATCAATGCCTTCCCACTCCTGCCCTGGTGTGTTGCTAATATGTCTAATGATTTTCAATCCACAAGCCTCCTGCTTCACAAGCATGAGGATGAAGAACAAAAATAACCTGGTGAGAATGACTGGATTCCTGTGTTATAAAACCATGGCCAAATAAAGTCAACTTTTACAATTTCCCAAAATAAATGCCCTGCATCCCGTACTGTAGTGTATTTGGCCCTCTAATGATGAAAACAAAAAACAGGTTTTAGACATACGATTAAACAGAAAGTTTAGTTAAATGTGGAGACTGGCTTCTAATTAAGAAAATGGATGCAAAGCAAACCCATCAATTCACCTGTATTTAAACTAACTTCTTTCATTGCATTGTTAGAGGAAGCCAGAACTTATTATATCATCATCAGGACTGATATGGCACCTGATATTAGACAGGGTCTCCAGGAATATTGTGAGTGACAGAAAAGAGCAGGAGATAATAACACTAACCAGAGTCATAGTCAGTGCCAGGCAAAATTTTAAAACTAAGAGATCAAAATAAATTGTACAAACAAAGCACTGTGGCAAAGCCAAAAATCAAATTCAAAGTAAAAAACAGAATCGGAAAGCCCAGAATGAATCTAGTACTTGGCCTATTTGAAAAGTAAACTAACTCATGTGAAGAGAGTTGTGCTTTTTATCCAACTGAAGGACATGTTCTACTTGCGCTGTGGCCATATTTATACTTGGGCATCCAGTCACGTCACACAACAAACCAGGCTCAAATAACCTGTCAAATGTGACGCATAAATAAACAAAATAGTGTATATTATAACAGCACCATTCAGAATGAATATTACAAAAGCTTAAAAGAAATATCAAAGACTGAATATAATGTATGCAATATTAGATATGTGTTATTGCCACAGCACAGGGCATGTAAAAATGTCAAGAATAAGGCAACGAAAACTAACAATGTCACAAAACACTCAGTCTTCATCAGTGATGTTCTGCTACATTCTTGACATCTATACTCTGTCCATAGCTCTTCAGTAGATGTCTACTTACTGTATGGATCCATTCATTTTAAACTGTCTCACAGCATTGTTCTTGGTTGCTCCCTACGTCTTTTTTTGTCTTTTCTGCAATTACAATTCTTGTAGCATTTGTTCCACTTGTAATGTGCTAGTGTAAGTATAAGGGACACCAGTTCAGTATAGAATATGATAAAAAAAGGACAGCTTCTAGTCTGAAAATGTATGCTAGGATAGAATAGATCAGACATATGGTGAATGATCGGTAAATGTTCTGGAAACTGGATATTGTAAAGATAAATTATCTTTTATTGAGACATTATCTCTAAATTTAGCAAGTGAGCACCAGCTGGCCCATAACTAAGAGGCAGGCTGGAATGAAAACCACAGGACATACAGTAACTATAATGGATTGGCATTTGCAACCACTGATAAATGGAAAAAGAACTGAATTGCTACTATAACCTCGTCAGAGACATTTTAACATAGTGTAACTTTTAATTCAAGTATTGGTGCATGGTGGCTAAAAAGTATTCCATCTTCATCGTTTATTTCCAATTATGCAATTACACAAAATCTAAATGTAATTAATTATATTTTGTTGCAAGTCAAAACGAAGACATGTGTCTATAGATGTTTCCAAATAAACTATCTGCATATGCACAATGCATACTGGATATACCCACTGCTATTAAAAAAGCATTAAATCATTTTCTTCATTGTTAATGTTATCCGTTCTTACACTCAACCCTAATATATAAAAATATAACTGAGCGAAGTGTCAAAGAGTAAGTTAATAACTCAAATTGTTGATGTTCTGTCCATTTGCTGATGTGTTTGAAAATGAAATTGCCACTTTCGATTCAGTAACAAGTTACAATGCCTTTAGCAGTAAAAACAGCAGCCAGACTGGAATTGCTAATTAGCCCCTTGCAGTACTGGGAAAGAATTCTGGCCTACTCCTCCTGGCAGAGCTGCTTCAATTCAGTGACATCAGTGAGCTTCTGATTATGAACTGTTTGGTTCTGGTTCTGGTTCTACCCCAATACCTAAATATGGTATAAGAATGTGATTTGACTATGTAACTTCAGATTTCTATATTTATTTTCTTTCAGGTAGTCTGATATTGACTTTTTGATTGTTTCTGACCATTGCATTGCAACCTGACCCAGATGTGCTTCTGTTTCAATACAAACTGAGGAACGGCCTGTTTTCCTGAAGAATCTTTATTTTGATACAGAGCAGAATTCATAGTCACTTAAATGATGACAAATCATCTAGGGCATGTTACAGCAGAGTTTCCTCAGACTATGCCACTAACATTGCCCTGCTTTGCACATGGCAGGAGATTATTACTGTGGAATGAAGTGTTAACTGCTCTCCAGATAAATCAGAAGGCCATATTGGTCATGGATTCTATTCTTGCCCAGTGTCTTACTGATTGTGAAGTCATAAACACTAACTTTAACAGACGCAACCTTAGACATTGCTATATGTTTCTTAGTAACTATTGAAAGTTGGTAAATGCAAATGTTAGCAGAATCGTTTCTCTTCTAATGAGGAAATAATAAGGGAAAAGTGGAGACAGTGGGAAAGTTTATATTGCAGCAGGTAAGAATAATATGCTGCACTATAAACATTCCCCCATTTGTGTAATACAGCACTGTCTGTGGTATACTGGAGCCCCACAGCCTTACAAATCACTCTATAGCCCTTCTAAGTGGGAACAATATCAATAAATGTCCCCAGACATTGTTCTGAAATTGATCTGTATTATAATGTGACACATCTGTAGAACCTGTATGAAGTTAACTTAATTATAATGGTAAAAGCCCTTTCTAGTTACACTGTATTTATATTGGGCAGGGCTGACCTAAAACAGGCCTTCCTGAAAAACAAAGAATTCAAACAGGTAACCTTAATTACTTTAACTGGACTGAATTTATTAGCGAGACAATAACTTTTTCTCACCAAAACTTTATATTTGATTACCTAAAAGCAGCACAAATTTTGATGTCTTATTTTCTGTTACTCTTTCCTCTATATGTAACCACAAGAAAAAAATGAAAATCATTATGAAAAATATGAAATAATAATGAAAATAAGATAGAGCAAATACTTTCTTTATGTCAGTGAATGTTATCTTTATGAATATAATCCTTATATATTTCCTGCATAAAACAAATTGGGTTTCATACATGTATTTAGTACATATTAATGTATCATTAAGAAAACAGAATAGAATTAAACATCCAGAACTACAGATAACGCTTTTTAGATTTTGAGAAACATAAAGTCATCCACAAAAAAATTGTCTAAATTGGAAGCAAAAATGTGATTAGGATGAATTAAAATAAATGCTCATATGACAGGTGGCAAAATGATTTATTAAAAAATGTCAACCAAATCAACATTTAAGGTGCTACAGTGAAGAGATGGAACAAGCATTGTACATAGAAAAATAGTGAAAATAAATTGAGAATAGCTAGATATTTGATCAATATCCCAAAGGTGCCATTAGGCAGAACATCAGACTTACTGCACATTCAGAACTACTAATCAAGCTGATGGGTTTCATTACAACACCAAAATGGAAGATTTCCATTTTCTTGTGGAGGAGTTAAGCAAGCCTCCTTTAAGTACAGTATGCATAATCAATCTGAGGCAGTTACTGCTATCCTCATAAAGTGCGTGGGATATTTTAAAGCACAAGAGGATATGTCAGACACCCTGAGCTGTTGTGAGTCTGTTGAGGACAAAAGCAGAAAGCTTTGGTGTCAAAGGAAATTGCAAGGTTAAAAGTTTTGCAAATGGACTCCCTGCGAGTCGATTTTACTCTTAATTGATCTCTTAGGCAGGAAGGGAGTCTGAATTGGGTATCTATTTAAAATTCAGATGAGACACTGCACTGACTCATCCTCAGCTGAATCAGAAAGCACATTCGTACATCTGGGTGCTGCAGTACAGTGGAGGTTGAGATAGATCACCATACAGTTTTCATATAAAAGCGTCCTTGGAGGTTTGCAACGTTATGAGATGCGCTATATACATGCGAAGGAACTGGCGCTGATACAGTGATTAATGGACGATTTTTCTAGAGATAAGCAGTTCTGCGTCCAGATGTGCACCTATTAAATAAACGCATATTATATAGGGTTGAATCTCACTCCACTTCCTTAGTTGTGGCTGCAGTACAAATACAGGGCACAGATTACGCCACGCGAGGCGGCGTGGACAGACAAGTCTTTTTTTTTTCCTTATGTTCTAACATCAAGCAAGTAATGGAATCCCGGGTTTCCTTGATTTTCGATGGACTACTAATATCTGAACGAGAAATCCTGACGTGTGTCAACGGTGAAGTGAAGGCGCCCAACGAAATTTCCGAATGTCAGTAAGGCTACTTGCACGCGCGCCGGGTGTTAGGTTACCTCTCTGGTGACGCGTGCCAGATGTGCCCAGAAGGTCTGATTACCGTTAAAAAGACATCAAACTCAATACACCATCCGCGAACACGTTGCCGTGGTAACGCCCCCAAACATTTCTTCCGACTTCTTGGACGTTTCACGAGATTTGGCAAGTGTCACATTTCGTCCTTGTCAGCGGATTCGGTAATATGCTGCTTTCATTTACAGCCGCGGCATTCCCTGACTCTAGAGAATGATCGTGGGGTTTTGCTTTGAAATATTTACCAGTGCAGAAAAGTCAAATAGCAAGAGAGGCTGAATAATTCGCAACAATTTGCACACAAGAGCATCTTGACTCACTAAAGATTTGGACTATTAGGGGTTATTCGTGTTGCAACGAGTGCAAGTGACCGTCTTGTAACTAAATGCCCCTACACTGAAGCAGGCCCCAACTTACCAGAGTCTTTCGGTGCAAACTGGTGGCCGTCTGCGCAGTTAGGCAGTAAGCAGTGATAATTTCTGCAGTTATTTTGGTAATATGCGCTCCTATTCTTCACATCCATCGCCATCTTCATCGCATCCTTTAACTTCCAGCCAGACGCTCGAGCCGCTCACGGTGCACCGATTCAATAGGGGTGTACAGGTTCTTGGAGAACATTGAAAAATCTCCTGCCATCGGGATTTTCCCTTTACACATAAGCAAAACAGAAGAATTTAGTATTAAAGAAAACGTGGTGCATGAAAGGTAGATTTTTATTTACAAACACAACCACAGATAAGAAAATACGTAACCATGACTCCCCTCGAGCATTTGGTAAACTCCGCTTCCCATAATAAAAATGAGATAGATTGGCGTCTCCTCTCCGGACCCAGCCGTGCAGGACTTTGTGTTAAAATACGAAGAATGAATTAAGAAGTTTATTTCAGAGCAAACGGGACAAATAAATGTCTACATCTAATTAGTCAAAACCGCATTATGTTATTGTTTGCCAACAATAAAAGTAATAGTTTGGAACATTATCCAAAAAGTCGTTCTCAACAGGTATCCAGTTTGTTTTAATATACATACACATTTTATAACAGCATGTTTATGGTAAACGTATGCACAGCTCTTCGTCATTTTAGAAGCTACAAAATAAATATCTCACAACAAGGGTAAAACACGTGCCATAATTAGATGACTCACCATTCCCCTTCACCAGTCCCTAAAGGAAATTCGGCTTTGGATTCCATGCTTCCAGAAGAAGTGGCCGTATGGTAATGGGACTCTAGGGACTTGTTTTTTCTTACTGCTTGGTTAAACGATCGTTTATTGACTATGCCCAACTTGTTGTTCTTTCTTGTGAACTATACAAAATGCCACCCTGACACTACCAAAGATTTAATTAACAGTTTATAATAGAAAAATAATCAAGATCACCTGTCTTGTTTTTTCAGTTTGTTTTATTTACTTATTTAGAATGGATTCTTGCATCTTTTTATCTTTGTCTGATTTAGAGAAGGAAAAATGCTGATAATAAATTAAAAAAATATTATTTAAAACAAATGCAACTTGTTTGTGAGATGTCTCTTAAAAAAAAATTTACTTTGTAAAAATTTACTCCTTGAAACATTTCCAACAGTACTCTTTTCACTTTATCTAACAAACCTCTTGATTGTAATTCTCTCCGCTAGTGTACATGCATGCACACATACCCACAAATAAATTATAGCATTGGAGCTAAGTGCCAATGGATTCCTTACTCTTTTACATTGTTCTTTTAGGTACTGTAGTTTGCTATTCTTAAAACTACCGCTTGCTGTTGCTGCACTTTCTGGAAATATATATGTGTCTTAGGCAGACTATCCTTTTTTATAGGCTCCCCTGCTATTGTCTCTGAAGCTTCTCATTTGCATGACGGATACAGTTCATACTTCTGGTGACTCATCCCTAGGCTGATGCAACTTGTCAGTGCTGGTACAATATTATTTTGTGCTTAAGTTTCAAAAGAATGTATTGATTATTGGTCAGTGATGATAAAGTGAAAGTAAAGCATAAAGAACACTGTCATACTAGGTGTTGGACGTTCAAACAATGTAGGGTTAAAAATCTCTTTTAACTGGAGGCTACTACAATGCAGTCCATAAGTATTTGGGCAGTGATGGAATTATTAGTGTGCCTGTTTATCCAAGCATTCTGGTATTAAAATAAAACAAAATATATATGGTTTTAGTTTAGATTTTCAGAATAAAATTGATGGTATGTGCATAATAAATAGTTTAGGAATTGCATCACCTGAACTAAATCTGACTACGCATGTATTTTCACTTGCTGTAGACAAGACTAAAGACACCAAGCCCCTGAAATAAGCAGGAACTGAAAATGGGTGCAGTACAGGCCTGGCAAAACATCACCATGGAAGAAATGCACAGCATGGTGATGTCTTTGGGTTCCAGATTTCAGGCAGTCACTAACTGCAAATGATTTGCAACCACATATTAAAATATGAACATTTTTAAAAATAATATTAATTTGTCCATTTACTTTTGATTCCTTTTTTGGCGGGAATTGCATATAAAAATGCTGTAATTCCTATACAGGTCTCCTGGTATTTTATGTAAATACCTTCAAATTAATGCTGAAAGTCTACACTAAAAGCTGACATCAATTGTAATATCAGTATGCTTGGATTGAGAGCCACAGTACCACACACTAGTGCACATAAAAATACATTTTTGTTAAAACACACAGAGAAACGAGGTACAAACTAATTAAACAATGCATTCAATACATTGACCAGTACATTCTCTTCAGTGTGAACACAAATAAAACTAAAATGTCTAAAACCAGCTTTCTGTGAAATTAAATTGGTTACTTAAGCTGCAGGATCTTGAAAATCTAGTGCATTCATTTATCAGAAACAAAATTAACTGTTTTAATGCTTTAAGGTCAGGCTGTACAAATTGTTCACCTGCTACTCTACAATTATAATTGAAAAAATGGTGAATAAGATTGTAACTAGAACTAAGAAAAATTACCATTTTAAATCACTTAAATGTACTTCAATTAAGTTTAGAGACAATTTAAAAGCTCTTCCTTAGGCATAAAACGTTAAAAATGGTTTAGCCCTCCCTTTACTTTATAAACCTTATTATAGTCTATACTCCAGGGTGTATACTGAAATCCCATGATTCAGACCTACTTAAAATTCCAAGGAAAAGGCAGCAGTATAGGGTTTCCACATTTTGGAATAAGCTGCCTACTAACATTAAGTTAAGACTGAGATCTTGTATTTTTTCATAGTTAATCTGATATGCCAATATATATGGAAACTCCTTTTTTTCACCTTCTGGGAAAATGTTCCTTCTAATGGCAAGGAGGTATACTTTCATTGTGTTGGAAAGAAAATACTTAATTTTCTTCTAAATTGTGTAAAGTTTACTTGCCTCAGAGGCGTAACTGCCTCCTCATGAAAATAAGTGTTTTTGCAACAATAAAATAATTCTCTTTTTCATTTCCCCCTTTTTTATTGACAAAAAATGATACTAGAGCGAGTAATGTGTCTTCCAAATTTCTGTTTCATTTCTATATGATCTTTGAGAAAAAAATGAAGTCACATCTTCTTGCTTTTCATACCCTTATGGAAGATTTCACATGTTATACATTAAATTTCAGATATTTAAGGTAACATGATACATAAATTTTAGATTTTAGAAACTGAAAAAAGTGGCTAGTATTAATCCAGTTATACTAGAATTGTCCAGCAATATTTCATGTATTCTACTGAATTACAGAAACAATTCAAAATGTTTATAGTGGTAAATCACTTATAGTCACCACCTGATAGCTCCCAACATTTTAATTAAGTTCCTTGCCCTTTTACTCTCTGCATGTTTCACTAATGAGAACATCCTTCTTGAAAAAGCATACTGTTTACATAGATTGAGGTTTAACAAAAACATTGAAATCATAATTGTAAAACAGACAGGAATTAATCGATTGTGGAATTTTTCAGAAAAGAGCAAAAACATAAATCACAGTGAAGAGAAACTGAATCAAAACCTATACTACTTTAGGAAAATCTGTGCTTTTATTCTCTTTCACAGAGCTTCAATACCTTTTTAGGTTTAGTTGGCGCAAATGATTAATGACCACAGAAGAGCATCACAGTGACTCAAATCCACCCATTCATGTTAAGCGTGTTGAAAACTAAATTTCAGTGGCAAAAACTCAGTAAATAATACACAAAAACAAATTTAAAGAAAGCTAAGGTTAAACAAATATTCCAAACTCAAGAAGTAGCCACAAATAAGTACAGATCCTTACCATGTAGGCTTTGAAGTGGTTTTGCATGACCACTACCTGATCGAGTGCACCTGTGGTGCCCAAATGAAGGTGTGTGCCACAGTTGTCCACAAAACCTACTGCGGTGAATCCCCTGGGACCATGCCTGGAAACAATGAGGAATGACTTTAGGACATCAGTGTCAGGCAGAATGCAAGTCAGGGCTGGACAGTCTTTTGGCCTTGGAACCCCTGAAGATTTTGTTTTTTTCTCCAGCTTGTTTTTCTGTCCTCCCAGCTGTGGGCAGAGTGGTGGCTCTGAAGCTAGAGATCTGTGCCAGCAATCGGAAGGTTACTGGGTCAAATCCCGTAAACGCTGAAGTAACTCTACTCCATTGGGCCCTTGAGCAAGGCCATTAACCTGCAATTGCTTCGTCCTGGCTATGATGTTAACCTCCATCTAGCCCTGAAAGTAGGTCCTCCAACTTACAGGGAAAATTTGGGGGTTGGTGACAGGATTGGCACTCCAGTCAACGTAAAAAAAAAACCTCACACTGTTCCAATGTGGTGCTGATGTGTCACTTGCTGCACTCGGGTCCCAATCCAGGTGGTTCAGTGTGTGGTGGGTGTGACAACATGCTATCAGTGCACACTCCCAACATCTCTCTCCCAGTTACCTGACCTTTTCATCACACTGATCTTTAGAGATTTAGAATACTATATTATATATTAGACTCTACTTTTTACTAATTATATATTTATGTTATATATGCATGTATTTATTTATTTTTGTTATTTATTCATTATTATTCTTGCCAGGTTTAACTTGTTTTTCTTTTCTTTTAATTATTTCTTTGACATCTCGTATGAAAATGAGCTATATAAATAACTGGGGTTTTTTTTTGTTTTTATATGCTCTCACAGTGTTCATGTGGTTTAACTCTGGATACGCATTTTAAAGATGCAAATACTAGGTAAACTAGTAACTCGGAATAAATCCAATATAGATATAGATGCATGAGTGAGCCTTGTGATAATGAGACAACCTCTCCATTGTAAATGATACTTGTACTTGTACACCTGACAATAAAGAATTGAATTGAATTGAATATTTGGTTCCTGCCTTGCTCAGTTCTATTAGGATGGTTTATGACTACTTGTGAGCTAGGAACAGTATATTAAGAAAATGGCTGGATGGATACAGAGATGTTTAGTTGATGCAAAAGGCATATAGGAGGAATAAGCAAAACTAGCCTTAGTATTAGGTGGCACCACTTTTTCTGTGCAATTTCTAACCCATGGCTCAATATCCCTTTGACCGCTTTGATGCATTTGTTCAATTGTAAACCTGTCTTTAGTAGTATTTAAACTGGACTTTTACAAAGACATAACTGTAATGGTTTCAGCAATAATAATTGTTCCTCAGATAACCTACTGGAGCCCTGTTTAAGACTGGTTCCTGCCTTGTGTCCAGTGATATCAGGATACTCCAAACTGGATTAAACAGATTTGATAATGGTTAGGTGCATGGCTGGATAATATAATGTATTGTTCCAAAAATTAAACCCATTCATTCATCATTAAATATGAGACTGGAACTCACCCTGAATGGGCTGTCACTTACTCACATGATACCTTTACTCATATGCCTACACATACTTGTTGGATCTGGCAGGAAACCGGATTAGCACCAAACCCCCACTCACCACCACCCAAAGATCCAGATCAGGGAAACTGCGAAGGTCACAGAGTCACAGATACAGCAAACAAGCTGAAATTCAAACCCAGTCTCACACAGTTGTTTGACAACAATGGTAGTTGCTCCATTTTGTGTAGATCTATCTGCCTGTCTATTAGAAATGTGCTAAATAGGTGGAAATTGTTGTTTTCGTTGTGCAGCCCTTTCTTACATAAATTATATAATTTGTAATAATTATACACATAGTTCTCATTCCAAAGACATGCGTTTGTTTGTTTTTTTGTTTTGTTTTGTTTTTTTTGGCATCTCTAACTTTGCCTAATGTTTTTGACTGTGCCCTATAATAGACTGACATCCTGACCAAGTTAGTTTTATGTTTTACATACATTGCTCTGGGGAAAGTTGGCATGCAGTTCACATACTTTTAATGGGCATTAGTCACATTTTACTTTTCTAATAATCTTTATTTCAGTAATTAATTTTTTTGGTTTGTTTTTGCTTTTTTCACTGTGTTTGAAAGAAGTAAACATTAACAGCTAAAACCTAGCATGAAGTTTAGTGTTTGGTGGACCCTAAGACTTGATGTTATTTAAGCTTAGGCAGTTTGTAGTTCAACTATGTATCAGTAGATACAGCTGTATAATGCAGAACTGAAGCAAATGAGCAAGGATAGCAGGAATTTGGTATGTGACTCATGTCATTCATGTGAAGGATGAGTAAAAAGCTGGTGAAAGAGAAAAAATGTCCACTTGGTACTTTACTACCCTGATGTTGTCAGCTTTGAAGACAAATGGCGTCCTGTTTTGTAACCTTTTTCACTGGTGTTGGATTCACTTTGTTCACTTCTTTTGACTGGAACATACACATACTTTAAAAGCTGTCAGAGGTGAGTAATTTCTGGGTTTATAGGCATCTGTTTCGAGGGAGGTATGATTCTTCAGGTTTGGATTTCTATTAGTGATTTGTACTTGTGCATTTCAAATAGTTATCTGTGTTTAGTTATTATTATTATTAAGTTGATTTTACTGTTTATCTTTCTGCTTTAAGTATTCCGATCGACCCTCGTCTTTGTTTGCCTGCTTACTGTCTAGTTTTGATCTGTTTAACAAGTGTCCCTTGGTATGTGTTGCTAATTGCTTCATAAGTCACTGCTGGGCTCATTATGCTGCTCCCTGCTTAAGAAAACCTTAGGAGCTGTTGCGCAACCGTCAGCCCCCCTTGAGTAAGGGCCAATTCTACCTGTGCGGGTCCACCGAGCAAGAACACCAGACAAGGCAATTGTCACTCCTACTTGACTAAGGTACTGTTTATTGCTTTCCTTTCAATATTGTCTTCAGCCTTTGTCAATAATACATTCCTGTTATTAACACAAGACACTTCTCTCACCCCTTTAGCAGGAAACTTAGAAATCCAGACTACCTTCATCTGCAGCATCAAGCCACCACTTCAGTCACCCTCTTCTCCTTTGGCTTATGGAACTGCCAATCTGGGGTCAAGAAAGCAGACGTTATACCAGCTTTTGCCACCAAACCGCATCTCCAAATGGTGACTCTGACAGAGACATGGATTAGACCAAAAAAAAAACAGTAAAACCGACAGCACTCCTCTCTGCCATCAACTTTTCCCACTCCTGCCCCTCCAGTGGTAGGGGTGGAAGGACAGGTATCCTTACATCCAAGAGCAGGAGATTCACCCCTCTGTGTAATGTATGTAACTCCATTACTTTTGAGTAACATGCACTTATTGTTTCTTTTCCAATTAACATAAACATTGCTGTTATTTATCTCACTCCAAGTTTGCTCAGGAATTTCCTTGATAAGCTGGATGGACTGCTCTCTTCCCTCCCTCATTCGGCAGCCCACTTCTAATTTTTGGGGACTTGAACATCCACCTGGACAGCCCTCCTGCTGCTGACTTTTTCTCTCTTCTTTCTTTCTTCAACATCACATAGCTCCACACCCCACAACTCCTACACATGCAACTGCCACTCCTCTACACACGTCTGACCACTTTTTCATTCAGTTCACTCTGCTGCTTCCCTCTCCTCACTCCCACCCCCCCGTATCCTTCCACCATCACCTATGCTTCCTCTCTCCCACTTATTTCTCTTCCACAGTCTCCTCTGCTCTCCTTCCTCCTAACCACTTCTCTTGATACCAGTATGCCACAGACACCCTATGCTTGACTCTGTCCTCCTGTCTTGACAATGATTGTTCTCTTTCTTACAGGCCAGTATGCGAAACACCCTGCTGTCCCTGGCTTTTGGAGGCACTCTGTAATTAATAGACTGAGCTCAGGACAGCCGAAAGAAAATAGAGGAAGTCAAAGGCCCAGGCAGACCTGGATAAGTATCAATCCCTTCTTCCATCCTTTTCTTCTGCCACTATCAACTCTAAGGTAAGGTTCTAATAGACCAGAATTAACAGCTTCACCGACATACACTCTCTGTTCTTTGTTTTCACCTCCCTTCTTAACCCTCCTCCAGCTCGACTCCCAACCTCCTTGTCTGCTGATGACTTTGCCACCTTTTTTCAGGATAGCATGGTTGCTATCAGCAGTCAGTTTTCACCCCCACTGCCACCCATTATGCCTCCTCCCAAGCATTACCTAACATGCTCCACATTCTCTCTACTCTCTACCACTGATGTTTCTGACCTCCTCTCCAGTCACCCCACTACCTGTCCACTTGACCCTATCCCCTCACATCTCCTTCAGGCCCTCCCTCACTCATCTTTGCAATTACTCACATCATTAACAGCTCACTCAACACAGGTACATTTCCTACCATCTTCAAACATGCTCTGATCACTCCACTCCTCAAAAAAGCAACACTCTACCCATCCCAAGTTAACAATTACAGGCCTGTCTCTCTCTTTTCCTTTCTTTCCAAAACACTTGAATGTGCTGTTTCTACCAAGGTCTCATCCTTCCTTGTACAGAATGGATTGGTCAATATAAACCAGTCCAGCTTCAAGAGGAACCACTCGATTGAGACATCTCTACTGACTGTGGTTGACTAGTAACAGTTTGCTAGAGCTACCAATATGTCATCAGTCCTGATTCTTCTAGACCTCTCCTCTGCCTTCAACATGGTCAACTATAACATCCTTCATGTTACCCTCTCTGACCCTGGCATTACTGGGACTGCTCTTAGTCCTACATTTCAGGCAGATCCTACAGTGTATCCTGTTGTCAAAGGTGCACTAGCCATGCACAGGGGTGCTCCAAAAATTGGTTCTGAGTCCTCTACTTTTCTCTCTGTACACCACCTCACTAGGCTCCCTCATCTAATCCCATGGGTTCTATGCTATGTTAATGATATACAAGTGATATGCTAATTATACACAACTGTACCTGTTGTTCCCTCCTAAAGACAATATGGTATCAGCTAGAGTCTCTGTATGTCTTACTGATATTTCAACCTGGATGAAGGACCACCATTTACCTTGGGGTGGTGATTGATTAGCAGTTATCTTTTTCTGACCACATTTCTACCGTTTCCCTTTCATGCAGGTTCACACTGTACTACAGCCACAAGATCAAACCTTATCTAATGGAATATGCAGCACAACTTCTGGTCCGGGCTTTGATATTGTCGTGTCTGGACTACTGCAAGTCACTTCTAGTAGGAGTATCCGCATGTGCTATCAAGCCTCTGCAGATGGTCCAGAATGCAGCTGCCTGTCTTGTATTTAACTAGCTGAGACAGGCATATGCTACTCCTTTCTTCAGTTCGCTACAATGGCTCCCTGTAGCAGGACACATTAAGTTCAAATCCCTGATGTTTGCCCACAGACTAGTCAGTGGGTCAACACCTGTGTATATGGAGACACTGATGAGGTGCTTCTCTTTTCCTGTGTAGTTTCTAGTTAGTGGAACGAGCTGCCCACCTCCATCTGAACTGCTGGCTCCCTCAATGTATTTAAGAAGCAATTGAAAACCTGTCTAATTGACAGAGAAAAAAAACTTTGCTCTGTGATCTTTCATACTGTTGGTGGATTTGTTGTCGCATTATGTTTAATTGCTTTATCGATTGGTAATCTATGTTTGTAAATTTATTAGTTATTACATCTTTTCACTTTTGGCAATCAAGTTTTGTTACCTGTCCTACTACACTTGCTGAACAAACAGGCCCTAGCCTATTGTTACTCAATTATTTTTACCTCTTTTGTAAGTCACTTTGAATAAAAATGCCTGCAAATAAATGTTAGTGATGTATGCAAATGATAATGCAGAAATGTATGGGGTAAGTATAAACAGACAGAGGCAACTGCTTTCTCACAATGATGGTTGCTGAAATTGTATTTAAAAAGGGTCACAATTTTATTCTTCCATAAAATGTCTTTTTAGGTGAAGCCTGTTACCATAACAGACTCACTCCCTGAACATTATTAGTAACCTGGATCCTTCTGGTTGCATTAATTACAAAAATAAATATCATCATTTCTGCACACATGTTTTTTATTCTGAAACGCAAAACAAAAACAGTTCCACAAGCTCAGTTATTACTAAGTCTCATATTTATCATCTAGGAAGTAGGGAGAAGTATATGTGTCATTTTATAAGAGGGAGTTGTTAGTTTGTGTGATTGAACAAAGAGAAGATTCACCTTTGTCAAGGCCAACTCTCTGATGGTATAAGAGATTTCAGTTTGCCATGTATCACTGTCCAGGTCAATGGAGTGAAGATCCATGTATCTAATATTTTACTCAAAAATTAAATGGCATAACTAAGTTCAGCAAGATCACCTTACTGGAGGGAAAAAAAACATATGAGACATATACCATAAGGTTAGAATTTGAACCCATATCCACCTCCCTTTGTGGCTATAACAACCTCCAGTCTTCTGTTAAGGTTTTCCACAAGATTTTTGAGTGTATCTGTGTGAATCTGTGCTATTCAGCCAAAACAGTATTTGTGAGGTCAGGTGTTGATGATGAACAAGAAAAACAGGCTTATAATAAACGTTACAATTCATTCCAAAGCTGTTCAACAGGGTTGATGTCAGGGCTTTGTGCAGTTCCTTTATAACTAAATTGTTGAATCATGTCTTTATAGACCTGGCTCTGTGCACAGAGGCACAGTCATGATCAAACAGAAAAGTCTTCCCCTAACTGGTACCAGAAAGTTGGAAGTGCCCAATTCTCTAAAACATCTTTATATGTTGTAGTATTAACAGTACCTTTCACTAACCCAGCCACAGGGTATGCACAAACCAGTGTGTTTCTTTGTGCCAGTCCCAAGCCTGGATAAATGAGGAGGGTTACGTCAGGAAGGGCATCCGGTGTAAAATTTTGCCAAATCAATATGTGGACAACAATACAAATTTCCATACCGGATCGGTCAAGCCCCGGGTTAACAACGACCGCCACCAGTACTGTTAGTCAACAGGGTGCTGGTGGAAATTGGGCTACTGTTGGCCAAAGAAGAAGAAGGAGAAGAAGAGGGGGGAGACGTGTCCAGAGGCAGGAGGACAGGAGGAAAGTAAAGAGAGTGGAACTGAGGGTAAGAACTTTAAATGTGGGCAGTATGACTGGTAAGGGGAGAGAGTTAGCCGATATGATGGAGAGAAGGAAGGTTCATATATTGTGTGTGCAAGAGACTAAATGGAAGGGGAGTAAGGCCAGGTGGATCGGAGGTGGATCTATCATGGTATGGATGGGAGGAGAAATGGAGTAGGGGTTATTCTGAAGGAACAGTATGTCAAGAGTGTTTTGGAAGTGAAAAGAGTGTCAGACAGAGTAATGACTATGAAGCTGGAAATTGGAGGTGTGATGATGAATGTTGTTAGTGCATATGCCCCGCAAGTTGGGTGTGCAATGGGTGAGAAAGAAGATTTTTGGAGTGAGTTGGATGAAGTGATGAACAGTGTACCCAAGGGACAGAAAGTGGTGATTGGAGCGGATTTCAATGGA